>NC_143583.1:70775326-70954820 GCF_048544385.1 Mastigoproctus giganteus
ATTTATGCTGTCCACTTCCACAACAGATGGAAGTTTGTTCAGTCAATCAACTACCTGCTAGCTAAAGGCAAACTTCCACACAACCATCCTTCCTCTGAATTTATGCCCCCTCATGTGCATTCTGAGCAAGAGGAAAAATTTCATCAGCATTGCACTTGTTCAATCAATTCAAAAACCTTCAACAGCTCAATTAGATCACCTCGCAGGTGCCTAGTGTTCAGATGCTGAAATTTGCAGAACTGAAGCCTTTTGTGGTAAGAGAACCCCCCCCCCCCTTGTTCCCCTCGCCAGTCTCATTGTCCTTCTCTGTACCTGTTCCAGCAGCTCTACATCCTTCCTAAAATGAAGCCCCCTAGACTTGTAGGCAGCACTCAAGATGTGGCCTGATCATTTCCTTGTACAATGGGATAATCACCTCCTTATACTTAGCGAAATTCCTGTATATCATTGACAAAATCTCATGAGCTGCCCTGCTGCTTGTCTGCAATGTTCACAGAACTTCATATCTGGCTGCACAAGTAACTTCCAGGTCTTTTTCATTTTCTGCTAACTTCAGTATAGTACCACACAGTTGGTATGTTACTCATGGGTTACTGCTACCCATATGCAGTACTTTTCATTCAAGATCAATTGCTAGTTCTCAGCTCATCTGCGTAACTTTTATAGGTCCTATTGCAGTAGCATACCGTCATTTCTAATTATTAACCCCTTGCCAATCTTTATCATCTGCAAACTTGGACATTAAGCCTGATATGCCTTCATCAATATCATTGATAAATATAGAAAAACAATGGATCCAACAACAAACCCCGGGGGACTCCACTAATAATATTAGTCTACGAAGAGTAGTGTCTATTGATAACCACTCTGTCTTCTCCCACCCGACCATCCTTTTATCCACAGCAGTAACTTTCTCTTATTGCCACACTGCTCCAGTTTGTGCAGCAGTCTTTTTGTGCAACAGTATCAATAGCTTTCTTGAAATTGAAGTGTATGATATCAAAATTATTTCTTGCAGCCAGTTCCTTTGTAACTGTATTGTAGTATCCAATCAAATTGGTCAGACAAGATTTCTCCTTTACAAACTCATGCTGTGTTTGGAGTATAACTGCAGTCCTCTCTAGATGGTACTTTTTACTAAATTTTAGTAAATATTTTCCCTGGAACAGATGTTAAGCTAACAGGTCTGTAATTACTTGTCACCATTTATGAATTGGTGATACATTTGTACATCTCCAGTCCTTGGGGACTTTTCCCGAACCCAAAGATGCTCTCAAAATATAATTATATTAAGGGTTTGCTTACTTCTTTGCTGCTTCCCCTAATATAATTGGATAGAACTCGTCCATCCCAGGCATCTTACTTACATTTAATTTCAACAATTTTCTCTTCCACTTTCCTCTCAGCTGTTATAAAATCATTTAGTTCAGTATTAGGGTTAGATAAACTTTTGGTATCCACTCCCCCTAAAGAATTCATGAGTGAATATAGATGCAAAATACTTATTCAGCTTGTCAGCAACCCAAGCTGGATCATCATCAGTTGAACCATCGATATCAAGTGGACCTTTGTGATCATCCCCTTCATTCTAGTGTGTACATAAGAAAAGAAGTCTTTGCTATTTTTTTCTTTGCATCCTTTGCCAAATACTTCTTGTAATCTTCCTTAGTTTGCCTAATATCCTTAATGAGTTTATTGCAGACTAGTTTATATCTACCATAGGCTTCTATATCATCTGATAATTTATATGCATCCCATGCATTTTTCTTCTCTGCAACAAGTCTCATTAGTTCATCTGACTTCCATTTAGGAAAAACTTATGAAACTACTAAACTTATGAATAGTTTAATTGCTTCTACGTTATTTCCTTGAATGCTTCCCATTTAGAATTTGCTGATGGTAACATCATTAGCTGGTCCCACTGCATAGAATTTATGCTTCCCATGTGTACTTCCCATTTAGAATTTGCTGATGGTAACATCATTAGCTGGTCCCACTGCATATAATTTAAAAACTGTCTGAGACTACTGTAGTCACCTTTACAAAATAAAAACTGTTCCCTTTACCATTGTTAGAAGCTCTGAAAAGTAAACCATTTCTGATTGTTATAGATGGCCATAATCAAAGTGATTCCCATTGTAGTGACTTATTATTATTAGCCATATGGTGCAAGGAAGCCTGAGGCTTATGCTGCGCCAGCCAAAAAAAAAAAAATTCCCAGGTTATCCTGGGGGAGAAAGAGAGAGAGAGAGAGAGAGAGAGAGAGAGAAAATTAAGAAAGGAATCACCAAGAAAGAGAAGAATGATGATATCCAGCTCAGGACCCTGGGTGTGCCAAGCCCATACTCACCAGATGTGAGCCCCTGGGGTTTTTGTAATAAAAAAAAACTTCAAATCAAAAACAGCTTGCCCTCAGTGCCATCATTGGAATGTGACTCTATAGGGTACGAATTTTATCTCACTTATTACAAAATGATTTAGCACTGTGTTAGTTTGATACATTTCTAGCATCCACCTCCCTAAAGAATTTGCCATGTGTGAATGTAGATGCAAAATACTTATTCAGCTTGTCAGCAAACTGTGCATGATCATCAACATTTGAACCATGTATATCAATGTGGTTCATCCCCTTTCTTCTAGTGTTTACTTAAGTAAAGAAGTCTTTGCTGTTTTCCTTTGTCAGAGATTTCTCATAATCTCCCTTGGCTTTTGTAACCTCTTTTGGGACTCGATTGCAGACTGGTTTATATCTACCATAGGCTTCTATATCATGTGATAATTTATATTCATTTCATGCATTTTTCTTCTCTGCCACATATCTTGTTAGTTCATTTGACATCCATTTAGGTCTACATGGATTATTCTCTCTTAAATGGATTATTTAAGGGAGTATTCTCTAAAGCTGACCAGCATAAACTTTTATTTACCATTGGTGATAAACTTTTAGTAAATAAAATCATTAATAATTGAATGATGCCTAATCAAGTATATATACACACATTACAGTAATAGCTAAAAGTAAATGTAGTCATATGACATTCTCATATCAGACTGCATATTCATTTGATATAATTGCCCCAATATACCTTTCGATTAAAAAAAAAAAAAACACCCAAATATTTCTTACAAAATTAATTAAGTGGAGTTTAATGTTGATATGAATATAAATGATGTAAAGGTTTGACCTGTTAGTAAAATTGGATATTTTTTTAAAGAATTCATAGCCTACTTGATGTTCTCACAAACAATAACTTGTGTTCTGGGGAAAATAATGGAATCACTTGTTAAAGAAACACTGCAGGACTGCAGTAATAGTTAAGATACAGCATGGGTTTGTTAAAGGGAAATCTTGTCTGACCAGTTTGATTGGATACTATGATGTAGTCACAAAGGAACTGAATGCCAAAAATAATTTGTTATCATATACTTGGATTTCAGGAAAGCTTTTGATACTGTTGAGAGGTATGGCATTAAGGGTAAGTTGCTACAATGGATAAAGGGATGGTTGAATGGGAGACGACAGAGAGTTGTAATCAATGGACGCTGCACTTCGTGAACAAATGTTATTAGTGGAGTTCCCCAGGGTTCGGTACTGGGCCCATCAATGATATTGATGAAGGTATATCAGGTTTAATGTCAAAGTTTGCAGATGATACAAAGGTTGGATTGTTAATGACAGTAAAGACAGTATGCTACTCCAACTGGATCTAGATAAGTTGGGCAAATGGGTTGAGAAGTGGCAACTGAAGTTTAACATTAACAAATGCAAAGTACTGCATATGGGTAGCAATAACCAAAGAGAAATGTACGAACTGTGTGGTACTACACTCAGGGAAGAGGAAAGTGAAAAAGACCTGGGGGGGTAATTGTGCAGTCAAATATGAAGTTTGCTGAGCAGTGCAGACTGGCTGCCAGGGCAGGCCATGGAGTCTTGCCAGTGATATATAATGGAATTTTGCTAGCAGAGACAGGGATGTGATTATCCCATTATACAAGGCAATGGTCAGGCCACACCTGGAGTACTCTGTACAGGTCTGGAGGCCTCATTTTAGGAAGGATGTAGAGTTGCTAGAAAGAGTACAAAAAACGGCAACAAGATTGGTGAGGGGAACAAAGGGGTGCTCTTACCAAGAAAGACTTAAGTTCTACAAATTGCAGTGGTTGGAGACTAGGCACCTGCGCAGTGATCTGATTGAGGTGTATAAGCCCTTGAATGGGTTAAGCACTCTGAATTCTGATGGGATCCTTCCACTTGTTCAGATTAAGAACCTGAGGGGGCACAGCTTCAAATTGAGGAAAGACAGTTGTAGAATAGATGACCGGAAATTTGCTTTTAGCCAGCAGGTAATTGATTGGTGGAACAGACATCCATCTTTTGTCGTGGAAGTTGATAGCCTAAATAAATTTAAGGCTGAGCTGGATAGGCATTTGGAACAAATGGAGGGGTGAAATGGGAGGTTTTTTTTTGACTGATGCTGCATAAGCTTGCTTTCTTGCATCATATGCCTCTACTAATGCTAATGCCAATTCATGCATTTTCAAAGGCCCGGGAAGACAACCTGAATTAATCAAGGATAGCAAATCTGTTACATCCAGTTTTCCATCATTTAATGAGTAGAACATCTTACAGTTTGCTATTGTTATTTTGTGGCTTAAAGGAAGCAACTGAAGGAGTTTATACTATTGTAAGAGTTGCTTTTATATTCTAACTTGGATTTACACACTAGGAATCTGAGCATAGATTTTTGAATGCAGTCAATGAGATATTGTAATGAGATATTGCAATGAGATATTGTAGATGAGCATTCCAGAAGTGAGAATCATACTCTGGAATGGGTATTACTGTTAATAGGTATAATAGGTGAATATCCTGGAAGTCAAATGATATCCTTTTAAGAAATACAAGGGTTCTAGTTGCTTTTGCCGAGATGTTATTAATTATGCTCTGTGAATCAGATGAGTCCCGAGGTTTTGATGTCAAATACCGTCAGTAATTTGATTCTTCAGTTTATATTGAAACTCAATTAAAATTTTTCTTGCAATAGTTGCTAATTGTTACACTAATATATTACAGAAATTAGAATATAGTATGTTTCAAGCGTTTAGTGGTATCAGACTAGTAGTAGTAGTGGCATGTGATGCAAGAAAGCAAGTGTATGAGCTTATGCAGCATCAGCCAAAAAAAAAAAAAAAAATCGCGCCATTCCCTCCGATTGCCTGTCCAGTTCCTCCTTAAATTTATTCAACCTATCAACTTCCACAACAACAGATGGAAGTTTGTTCCAGCAATTAACCACCCGCTGGCTAAAGGCAAATTTCCGCACATCTATTCTACATCTGTCCTTTCTTAATTTGAATTTGTGCCTCCTTAGGTTCGTAATCTGAACAAGTGGAAGGATCCCATCAGAATTCAGAGTGCTTAACCCATTCAAGGCCTTATACACCTCAATCAGATCACCGCGCAGGTGCCTAGTCTCCAGCCACTGCAATTTGCAGAACTTAAGCCTCTCTTGGTAAGAGGGTCCCTACATTCCCCTCACCAATCTTGTTGCCCTTCTCTGTACACGCTCAAGTAAATCTACATCCTTCCTAAAATGAGGCCTTCAGACCTGTACGCAGTACTCAAGGCGTGGCCTGACCATTGCCTTATACAGAGGGACAATCACCTCCTTTTCCCTGCTAGCAAAATTCCTATATATCATTGACAAAACCCCATGACCTGACCTTTCAGCCTGTCTGCATTGCTCAGAAAATTTCATATCTGACTGCACAATTACTCCCAGGTCTTTTTAATTTTCTACCACCTTAAGTGTAGTACCACACAGTTGGTATGTTTCTCTGGGGTTACTTCTACCCATATGCAGTACTTTGCATTTTTCAAGGTTAAACTTCATTTGCCACTTCTTAGCCCATCTGCCCAAATTATCTAGATCCTGTTGCAGTAGCACACTGCCATTACTGTCATTAACAATCCTGCCAACCTTTGTATCGTCTGCAAACTTCGACATTAAGCCTGATATACCTTCATCAATATCATTGATAAATATAGAAAACAGCAGTGGAGCCAACACTGAACCCTGTAGGACTCCACTAATAACATTAGTCCACAAAGAGCAGCACCCATTGATTACCAGCCTCTGTCTTCTCCCACTTAACCATCCTTTTATCCATTGTAGCAACTTACCCTTAATACCATTGTGCTCCATCCAATTTGTACAATAGTCTTCCATGTGCAACAGTGTCAAAAGCTTTCCTGAAATTCAAATATATGATATTAAGACTAGACAATATCTGAATTGAATGACAGATTACCAAATATTAATCTAAAGGTTCTGAGATTGATAAGAATAGAAAGCTAAGAAAAACAGCAGTAGAGAGTGGGGTTGGGGAAGACTGATTTGGCCTGGTGTACTTGATGTGAAAAAGAATTGTAGTAATACAATAGTTTTGCACGACAGATAATAGGAAAAAAAATGCAATAAGAAATATTTTTAACATTAAGTATGTTGTATAATGCTAATATTCATTATAATTTAAATCTTGTTTCGTGTTGAGTCAAAGCCCTTTCCTGGTGTGTAAATATACAAGTTAGGTGTGATAAAAGAAATGTACCTGTTGCTGTGGCCTTGGAAAGATATGGAACTTTGCTCCTAAGCATATCTAGAAACTTTGTTATCATCTTCTCAAAGTTCACATAAGATGCCTAAATGTTTAATTTCTCAGTGGATTTTAATATAAAAAATGATTTGCAATTAGCTTAGTCTGATTATTGGTTGTCTTTGGATATAGAAGTTGAAACGTCTAGAAGCATTGCACGATTAGTTTTAAGTTTGTGACAAAGATGTGTAAAGAACAAGAGACAACTTAGTTACTGCCTTTTGAAACCCATTTCTTTCATAAAATGCTGTTGCTATCTAAAATCTGCCACTGATTTTTGAACTGGCACTGGCTGCTTTAAAGATAATGTCTCTGGATGGGAGTGGGGAACTGAGACTAGATATTTCTGTATACAGTATATGGCCATATTTTGGAACTACACATTATTATTATTATCCATCTAGTGCAAGGAAGCCTGAGGCTTATCTGCACCAGCCAAAAAAAAATTTCTGAATTACCCTGAGAGAGAAAGAGAGAGAGAGAGGGGGGGGTGCCTCCGTAGGCAGGAGCAGTAGTGCATAGCACACGCTTTTTGATTAGACCGGGGTTCGAGCCCGTGACCACCAAATACGGAGGATGCAGAAGGTCAGGGAATGACCACCGCATATCCCCCAGCCCGGATAAAGGGTGAAGGATGGTGTCAGGAAGGGCATCCGGCCGTAAAAATTGCATGCCAAAACAATAAAAAAAAAAAAAAAAACACGCTGACCCCATATATAATGGGAAAAGGCGAGGACAAAAAAAAATCCCTGAGAGAGAGAGAGAGATAGAATAAAAATTGAAAAAGTAATTAATATTACTTTTTCCATTCATCCCAAATCAATGTGTTGGGAGATTAGTTATCTCTGTTTGCAGAAACAGATGATGATGCTGTTGTACACCAAAGATCATTGTGTTCCTGGTTGCAGCCACTCCTACTTATTTCATACATTTGTAGTCCTGGCATAGTGAGGAGTAGGATATGGCAATCTGTGAGAAAGATAGATCAAGAGATTCTTGGAGGGATATTTTCCCCATGCACTACTTACTCGCTTGAGTACTGAAGGTACATATCTGCTGATATCACAGTGATAGTATTTACCAGAATACAGTACAAATTAATTGTAACAGTACTAAGTTCCATTTGTAGGGAGTTTATTTTAACTAGAATCTACAGTGTGTCTTGGATAAACATGTAATCTTGTGTGTGTGTGTAGACACACATGTAAGACAGCATGCTGATGAATTTCACTAATATCAGCCTTTGGGATAAACTCCCATCTAATATTGTGGAGGTGAATATTAGATGGGAGTTTATCCCAAAAGCAGCTTGAATTAATTTATGAAAGGTTTAGACAATTATTAGAAGAAATTGGGAATATTTTGTTTTGTGTTATGTAAGCCATGCTTCATTGCATCATATTGTCAGTACTGATTTGTTAAGAATTATTAAAAGAGGATTGGCTTACTTCATTATGTACTGTGTTAATGCAAAGGACAAATTTTAGAAGGCTTATATGTAGATATTGGCATAGTCTTAAATGAAAATTTTTGTTGTATATATTACACACAAAAAATGCTAAATCACAAAAAGCTTGATTGCTGAATGTTAAAATTTATATAGAAAATAAATAAATAATATGAAAATGTATTATGTGCAAAACAATATTGTTTCATATCAAAATATATTGTGTATATTTTATTTTGTTTTAAATATTTATATTTTTGATATGTTGGCAAAGCTTTCAGACTTTTAGTTAAATACTGGTCATGGATACAAAGTTCCTTGTCTAATCAGAGTATTGGACAGTTGCTTTGTAGTACAAATCTTAGACCGCCTTAATCTTAACTTTTCCATGTTAAGAGTGCTAAACCTATATGAAAATAATGGTAAATGGTGATGTTAAAAATGAGTTATACTGCTATAAAATTCATAATTTATACAAACCTTTATAAATGTTGATGGTTATGAAATCACATATTTTGTGCAATGGAAAATATGTGAAGATATTTAATATATTTTTCTCAATAATGCTACTGATCGGCACACTAGTGTAGCCCACTGATCCACAAGAACTGTTGTGTGGCCCACAAATATTTCTAAGTTTGACTTCCTATCTTAGATAATTCCCACAGCTGTCAAATATATGCTGGTGGATAGGAAAATACTCAGTGTAATGGGTGAAGCAGAAGTTTGCCCTTCTCTCCTTCACAGTTGTCAAATCACTGTTAGTAAGAGTGCATATATATACTGCAAAATTATATGCAATGACATTACCTTTTGGAAAATATCAGCAACTTGTCCATTCCATAATATAAGAGAGGATATCAAAAAGTTCGTACCCTTACCTAGAAATAATAGCCCTAGAAAGGTGAAACGTCATAGGAACTTTAATCCTTTTCTATGTACCCTACATATATAGTAACACATTTCTCCCATCTATGGATCAGTTGTTTAATGCCTTGATCATAGAAGTCCGCACTTTTTGCCTTAAACCACAATTCCACTTCATTGATGACTTGTGCCTCCACTGCTTTGACATGTAGTCTCTGGATCATACTAGTACACTCAGCATTTGCCATTTGTCACCAACCGATCAAAAAATTTCTCAACATCCACATTACACAAATCCAACCGTTAGCAAGAACATTGCATTTGACACTGCTTCTGCAAAGGTGTTAGCAATCTTGGAACCCATCGTGTGGAGACCTTAGACATGTGCAGATGGTCATTTAAAATGCTGTGGGCAGACCCATAATTAATTCCCACTGCATTTGCAATGAAATGAATTGTCACATTTCTGTCACTCAGCACCAGCTGCTCAACCTTTGCAACCATCTCTGTCTGTGGATGTTGATAGTCTTCCTTCTCTTAGCTCTTCAAAGACACTTCTACAACTGCACTGGAACTCCCATTTCCACTTTTTTACAGTGTTATAGGATGGACAATTCTGCCCATACACAGCTTTCATTTCTTTGGTAATTTCCTGAGCTTTCTTGCCCTGCAAAAACAGGAACTTGATCACTTCTTGATACCTCACTTTATAAGCCATAGTGGCCTTCCTCAGATTCTGGGCTCCGCCTCTGGTGTACAATCACCTACAGGAATGAAATTTCACATGTTAGTTATTGAATGTAGACAACTTATATTAAAAATGGCGTCTTCATGCTGATGTTTTATCTAGGTCAGGGTATGAACTTTTTGAAATCCCCCTCGTACAGGGTGGTTATGAATTTCTTTCCCACTTTTAAAAATTAATAGCTCAAAAAACTATAGCTGTATTGAAAAACATTTTTGCATTGTTATCAATATGTGTGGAGTTTTTTAAACAGTAAAAGATTATTTTGAAATTTGATCACCATGGGCTAAGTGATTTATTTACTCACTTAGTGAGTAAATAAATTAGCTTTCGTGTTCATGTGAAAAAAGAATAGCTCTGGGATCAGAGAACTCTAGTGCTTGCTGAAAAATGTCTTAAGGCCTTGTTTGTGAAGAGCTGTGTTAAAAATTGCAAGGTGTTTTGATGGTCTGCTATCATCACAAGGAATGATTCAAGGAATTGAATCTAAATTTGAAGAATCTGTGAGGAAAGTAAACATTTAATTGTAAATATTGATGGCAGTTGTGGACAGAATACCCTATTTTGATTTCTTGTTAGAAAATAATCAGGTGACACAGAAGCTTATGGCAGATATAAGCTAGTCTGTAATCAAGCCATAAAGGCGGTTAGGCAGGCTAAGGCAGATTACGAGAAATCTTTGGCAAAGGATGCAAAGAAAAACAGAAAAAAGTTCTTTACTTATGTAAACTGTAGAAGGAAGGGGATGAATCAAATTGGTTCACTTAACATAAATAGTTCGACTATTAATGATCCTGCTCAAGTAGCTGATAAACTGAATGAGTATTTTGCATCTACATTCACACATGAGGAGTTATTCAAAGAGGGGAATGCCAGAAGTTTATCAAACTCTAACAGGGAGCTAAGTGATTTTGTAATAACTAAGAGCAAAGTGGAGGAGAAACTGTTGAAGTTAAACATAAAAAAGGCACCTGGGGCAGATGGAATCTATCCAGTTGTATTGAAGGAGGCAGCAAGGGAAGTAAGCAAACCCTTAGCCATAATTATGGGAGCATCCTTAGAGTCAGGGGAGGTCCCCATGGACTGGAGATGTGCAAATGTATCTCCAATTCACAAAGGGTGACACAAATAATTATAGACCTGTTAGTTTAACTTCTGTTCTGGGAAAAATAATGGAGTCACTGGTTTAAAGAGGTGATACAGGATCACGTAGACAAGACTGCAGTAATAGTTCAGACACAGCTTGGGTTTGTTAAGGGAAAGTCTTGTTTGATCAATTTGATTGGATACTACAATGTGGTCACAAAGGAACTGGATGCAAAAAATAATTTTGATATCATATACAGTCGGACTTCTGTATAACGAAATCGATCATTCCCTTGAAAAAATTCGTTATAAAGAAATATGACGTTTTCAACAATGAAAAATACTGTAAATTCAGAAATATAGTAAAAGATGTGGGAATGAATAAATTTTCTAACATTTTAAAACAATTTGTTAATACATACATATTAAGAAATGACTACTTACATGATTCCCACAATTTATTAGTACACTTTTAAGAATTATATCTAAAATATTTGGTTATTTTTTGTTGTACACTGGATTCCAATGTACACCATTCATAAAAATGTTCACATTTGTTTAAATTTTAGACACTCAGATATATTTTGTGTTACATTTTCTTCCCACTGAAGACTTCGATGCAAAGTTTCAAATGCTGCCAACATTTGTTTGGAAGGTTTAATATTGCCCTAATTTTCATCCAACTCATCGATGATATTGTCACTAGTTCTTTAACTACTCTCCAAAACATTGGAGATACTCGGATATTAAGCTACTATGACATCATTATCAATTCCTAAAAATTCGTCAAGAACAATTTATCCACTGATCAAACCTTGCTTGGAACTTTTCCCAAGATTACTCAATGTCTCTGTTAATTAGCATTTTAGCAAAACCTGTTTTTGCAAAACAATTCTTAATCATTGTTTCTGTCACATCTTGACTCCACACTTTCGCCAATTCTGATATATACATCCACAAATCTATAACAGAATCTATAGGTAGATTTCTATTCTCAGTATAATTTTTTCAGTATGTGCCTTCGGTCGCATACTGAAAAATTTTCAAATTCTTGATAATGCCCTAGTCCATTCTTGATAATGCCCTAGTCCATTCTTGATAATGTCGTACCGTAGTCCATTGGCTGCAGTTAAGATGAATTATTCAGAAGGAAGAAAACAGGCTTCACACTTGCAAGTTTCGAAATTACTGAGTGAAGGTTGGCAGGGCAGTTATTGACAATCAATGTGATTTTTCTGTTTTCATTCATCATCTTTCTATCGAAATTTAAAATCCACTGCTCAAAAATTTTGGTTGTCATTCAAGGTGTTTTGTTGTAGTTGTAGTCAAACTCTAACAACTTTACTCCTTTGAAACATGGGGATTATTTACTTTTGCCTATTTCCAAAAGCTTCAGTTTTCATTACCAGCCGTATTTGCAACCAAGAGTGTAATTCTTTCCTTACTATTTTTATCACCTAAACATTTATCACTTTTTAAAAGTCAGTGTCTTGTTCGGCAAACATTTAAAAAATATAAATGTTTCGTCAATGTTGAATATGTCTTTGGACTCGTAGTCCTCCATAATTTTTTTCACAACTGTTTCTTTCCAATGGATATAGTCTTCTTCGATTGCAACTCCACTCACTTTCGTCAGAAATTACTTTTTCAGGTAAGCCATGATGCTCTTTAAATTTGTCCAGCCAACCAGAACTGACTTGGAATGTTTGGTGCCCTAGAAAAGATGCGTATTCCATACGCATAACCCTGATATCAGCATGTTTTGGTCTCGAATGAACTTCATCTACATCTTCCCAAAGACATAATTTTGCACGCTTCCTAATTGGTCCCATTTTTTTAAACAGTTTGAGAATTGAAACTGGGTTTTTCAGAATGGTTGACACACTAATGGCCGGGACATCAAATTTTAAAGTGATTTTTTTTTTTTTTTATAATGCCGCGATATACACTACTTTTATAATGCTGCGATATACACTTCTTTTTCAGACTGCACTCAAGGATTTCATCTTAGACACTGTAAGGTTTCTTGCACAGCAGTTAAAACAAAGCTTAAATTAGGAACCACTTGTAGCTACCATGTAAACAGAGATAGGTGAAATTTAGTGAAGGTGTGGATGACTCATTTCTTCGGAACAACAGATGAATTTCCAAGATAAAGAAAAATCATTCTCTTCTAATTTTCTAATAGGAAGCTTAAGGTAGAAAATAAGTTTTCCAGAGCCAATGCCCGCGTCGGGAATATGCCTTAATCTTTGCCAATGGCTGTGGACAGCTAACTAGCGGGACTTCTCGGCATAGTAGTGTATAAGTTGTATAGGTTTTACTTCTTTTTAGCCATTGCTGACCCACTGCTGGGCAAAGGCCCCTCCCAAACTTCCATCTTTTTCTATCCCATTCCATGGTTGGCCAGTTTCCTCTTGCAGGATTTTACCAGCACCATTAAATTGTAAAATGTTTTAGATCTTAATTTGTGGAATTAAAGCCTTTAGCTATTAAAAGCTAAAGGGATTAATGCTTAATCTTTTTAGCTGCTAATTTGTACTTTCTACAGCATCAGCTTTTTGCCTAAAGGCCAGAGGTGTGAACAATGCCTACTGAGATCTCTCGAAATCAGCTCATTATATGGAAATTTTCTTCGTTATACGGAAACTATTTTCAATGTAATCAAGGGGATTGTAATCCCCTTGATCCCAATGTAATCCCCTATTTTCAAGGGGAAATCAAAAAAGTTCGCTATATGGAAGTTCGTTAAATAGAGGTCCGACTGTACTTGGATTTCAGGAAAGCTTTTGATACTGTTGCACATGGAAGACTGCTGTACAAATTGGAGCAGTATGGCATTAAGGGCAAGTTGCTGCAATGGATAAAGGGATAGTTGAGTGGGAGACTGCCGAGAGTGGTAATAAATGGACACTATTCTACGTGGACTAATGTATTAGTGGAGTCCCCCAAGGTTCAGTGCTGGGCTCATTGTTGTTTTGTGTATTTATCAATGATATCGATGAAGGTATATCAGGCTTAATGTCCAAGTTTGCAGATAATACAAAGGTTGGCAGAGTTGTGAATGACAATAAAGACAGTATACTAATGCAACAGGATCTAGAAAAGTTAGGCAGATGTACTGAGAAGTGACAACTGAAATTCAAAGTACTGCATATTGGTAGCAGTAACCCAAGAGAAATGTACCAAGTATGTGGTACTATACTCAGGGAGGTGGAGAATGAAAAAGACTTGGGGGTAAATTGTGCAGTCAGATATGAAGTTCTCTGAGCAGTGCAGAGGTCCTCCATAATTTTTTATGGAGGACCTCTGCACTGCCAGAGCAGGTCATGGAGTTTTATCAATGATATATAGGAATTGTGCTAGCAGAGACAAGGTGATTATTCCTTTGTATAAAGCAATGGTCAGGCCACACCTTGAGTACTGCATATACATCTGGAGGCCTCATTTTAAAGGTGCATTATGGCCTTGCTGCCCTTGCGTCGTAAAGCCCATAAACAAACAGCCTCATTTTAGGAAGGATGTGAAGTTGCTTGAAGGAGTACAGAGAAGGGCAACAAGATTGGTCAGAGGAACAAAGGGGGTGCACTTACGAAGAAAGGCTTAAGTTCTGTAAATTGCAGCATCTGGAGATTAGGCACCTGTGAGGTGATATGGAGGTGTACAAGGCCTTGAATGGTTTGAGCAGGCTCGATGCTGATAGGATACTTCCACTTGCTCAGATTAAGAATGTGAGGGGGCATAGGTTCAATTTGAGAAAAAAATTTGCCTTTAGTTAGTAGGTAGTTGATTGCTGGAACAGACTTCCATCTGTTGTTATGGAAGTTGATAGCTTAAATAAATTTAAGTCTGAATTAAACAAACATTTGGAGTGAGTAAATGGGTGAAATGGGAAGAGTTTTTTTTTTTTTTTTTGGTTGATGTTGTATAAGCTTGCTTTCTTGCATTATATGCCTTAACTAATGCTAATAATTGTGTACACATGGAGATTTCACTGTCAGTAAAGATTGGTGAAAAATGTACCTTTTGTGTCATTTTTCTAAATTAATCACTTTGTGCCATCCACCCAGTGGTCAAATTCCAGTGTGTTTTTTTTTTTTTTTTTTTTTTGTTAAAGAAAACTCCCACATGTACTGAATGCAATGTAAGAACACTTTTCGATATGACCTGTAATTTTTGAGCTATTAATCTTTAAAAGTGGGAAATTGCCACACTACATGATGATGTCCAAGTACCGTACAAAAAATTGTCACTTTTCCTCTAAATAATGTCAGGCCATCTTATCTTCATAAAAAAGCAGACAGTTACCTTTTGTTAGATTTTGGGATATGTTGCATTCTTGAGAATGAGTGGGCAGATTGTGCTGCCAAAAATCCACCTTCCTATAGCTTTGCAAACTAGGGAGAAATAAATTTCCTTCATAGATTATGGATATAACAATAGATGCAGATTTGGCAGACAAAAATAAACTAACTTGTTAAAAATTATAATACACATCACAACCAGGGATGCTTGTTTCAGATAAAATCGAAGGAGATAAAAAAAAATAGGAAATATGCTTAAACATATCTTGGCCACACATCTCTGTTGCTCCCTAGTGCAAAGCTTCTAAAATGGGTGTTGTGACACTTCATAATTACTTTATAAAAAAGAGTGTTTCCAAATGTTGGAATCATATCAGCACTGTTTCTCACTTTGATTTCCTTTCATTACATATACTGATGTAATTGATTGATTAAAATACATGCATAAAATACGTAAAATGCAAATAATAAAAAAAATAATAATAAATCCAAATTTTATAATAAAAATTAATTCAAACAAAAAATTAATTTATTTACACCACATCTTCCGGCAGTCAATGTGACATCTTGTTTTGATTCTTGGTGCAGCTATTCTTTCAAGTAAATTTCATGTAATTCATGTACGTTCAAAAAAGAGATACTAAAAGCATTTAAAATGAATAATAAGTGTCGTATTACATATACCCAACAGAAATAACTTCCCATTTGTGAATATATGAGTATAGTAGTGATTGTAGTATACTGCAAAAGTTTAGCATCTTTAAAAGTGTGCCGCAAAAGTTTAGCGTCTTTAAAAGTGTGACACAGCAATGAAAAGATTGAGAAACACTGGGGTAAGGTACTATAGTCCACAGCAGCCCTGACAGATAAGGGCATGATATTTTGAACATTTTATGGGTTTGCACTTATTTTCTAGGTTAATTATTTTTTTGATGCGTTTACAATAACAAAATTCTCCTTCAATGTTTAAGCAGGCTTAAGGACGAGAATGCAGTAATTTTACAAATCATTAATACAAGTATTGTTATGTAGCTTAGTAGGAAGTTAGTAGGACCCCCTGCTGTTAATACAATGCTATGGGCAAGGAGGTGAAATGAAATGTAAAAGTGGTGTAGTGGTCAGTGCAGCTAGTGTCCACTAAAACAACTTTATGTTAAATGAGAACAGTAAGAAACCACTAGGTGTACTGATGTGGGATTTACTTAAAGTTGTAACTACCATTAAGGGTAAAGGGAAGGGTTTTTGTTTTCGTAAAGGTGACTACAGTGGTCTGAGACAGTTTTTAAATTCTATACAGTGGGATCAACTGATGATGTTACCAACAGTGATTTCTAAATAGGAAGCCTTCAGGGACTTAATCTTGGAGGCTACTATGCTTTTTCATACTAACTAAGAAATACTGGTCAAGGTTTAGGCCTAAATGGATGTCAGATAAATTAATGAGGCTTGTGGCAGAGAATAAAAATGCATGGGGTGCATATAAATTTTCAGGCGATACAGAAGCCTACAGCAGATATAAGCTAGTCTGTAATCAAATCACAAAGGAGGTTAGGCAGGCAAAGGCAGATTAGGAGAAATCTTTGGCAAAGGATACAAAGGAAAAACAGCAGTGTTCTTTACTTATGTAAACTCTAAAAGGAAAGGGATGAATCAGATTGGTCCACTTAACATAGATGGTTTGACTATTGATGATCCTGCTCAAGTAGCTGATAAATTGAATGAGTATTTTGCATCTACATTCACACATGAGGAGTTATTCACAGAGGGGAATGCCAGAAGTTTATCAAACTTGAACAGGGAGCTAAGTGATTTTGTTATAACTGAGAGCAAATTGGAGGAAAAAGGCACCTGGGGCAATGGAATCTATCCAGTTATATAAGGAGGCAGCAAGGGAAGTAAGCAAACCCTTAGCCATAATTATGGGAGCATTCTTAGTCAAGGGAGGTCCCCATGGACTGAAGATGTACAAATGTATCCCCAATTCACAAAGGGTGACACATAATTATAGACCTGTTAGTTCAACTTCTGTTTTTTTGGAGAAAATAATGGAGTCGCTGGTTAAAGAGGTGATACAGGATCACCTAGACAAGACTGCAGTAATAGTTCAAACACAGCATGGGTTTGTTAAGGGGAAGTCTTGTCTGACCAACTTGATTGGATACTACGATGTGGTCACAAAGGAACTGGATGCAAAAAATAATTCTGATATCATATACTTAGATTTCAGGAATGGGCCCAGCACCGAACCCCAGGGTTTGGTGCTGGGCCCAATGATGTTTTGTGTATTTATCAATGAAGGTATATCAGGCTTAATGTCTAAGTTTGCAGATGATACAAAAGTTGGCATGGTTGTTAATGACAGTAAAGACAGTATGCTACTGCAACAGGATCTAGAAAAGTTAGGCAGATGGGCTGAGAAGTGGCAACTGAAATTTAACATTGACAAATGCAAAGTACAGTACTGCATATGGGTAGCAGTAACCCAAGAGAAATGTACCAACTATGTGGTACTACACTCAGGGAGGTGGAGAATGAAAAAGACCTGGGGGTAATTGTGCAGTCAGATATGAAGATCTCTGTACAGATGGATTGCCAGAGCAGATCATGGAGTTTTGTCAATGATATATAGGAATTTTGCTAGCAGAGACAAGGAGGTGATTATCCCTTTGTATAAGGCAGTGGTCAGGCTACACCTTGAGTACTGCGTTCAGGTCTGGAGGCCTCATTTTAGGAAGGATGTAGAGTTGCTAGAATGAATACAGAGAAGGGCAACAAGATTGGTGAGAGGAACAAAGGTCTGTGCTTATGAAGAAAGGCTTAAGTTCTGTAAATTGCAGCATCTGGGGACTAGGCATCAGTGAGATGATCTGATTGATGTGTATAAGGCCTTGAATGGTTTGAGCAGGCTCAATGCTAATCAGATTCTTCCTTCTTGCTCAGATTACAAACCTGATGGGGCATAAACTCAAACTGAGGAAAGATAGTTGTAGAATAAATGTGTGGAAATTTGCCTTTAGCCAGTGGGTAGTTGATTGCTGGAAGAAACTTCCTTCTGTTGTTGTGGAAGTTGATAGCTTAAATAAATTCATGGAAGAAGTGTACAAACTTTTGGAGTGAATGGATGGGAAGGTTTTTTTTTTTTGCTGATGCTGTATAGCAATTACATTAGTTGGAAGATATTGGATCATATGTCTCAACTAATGCTAATATGGCATCCACTTTGAAAGAATGCATTTGTACAAACCAAAGAATATATAGAATTACTTATCTTTTGCTGAGCCTGTGCAGATAAAATGCGTAAGATGAGCGATTTCTTATGATATCCAGTTCATTCATATGGGAGCATTTACTATAACTCGCAAAAAAAACCTAAATTAGGAGCACAATTAATCATTGTTGATATTGGCCACATACTATATCATCAGCATAAGTAAAAAAAGGCCCAAATGGTAAAAAAAAAATAAAATTAAATGAAAATAACTGAATAAAACATGGGGGGGGGAGAGAGAGAGAGAGGACACTGTTGTGGGTTGCAAAGTTTATATACAAGGTATATAAGGCTTTGAGAGGCTTCAGTAAATTAAATAATGGAGATATCTTGTTTTTCACAGGTAGTACAAACTAGAGGAGTTGTGCTTAAATTAAAGAAGGATGGTTGTACACCAGATAGGAGAGATTTTTTCGTTCTTTTTTTTTTTTTTTTTTTTCCTTAAAGGTCATTAACTGTTAAAGTTACCATTTAATCATGTAGAACTAGAATGTATATAAATTTAAGGAAGGATTGTACAGATGTTTAGATGAAATTAGGTGACTGTATCTTTATTTTTTAAAAGGCTAATACTGAATAAATCTGATTTACGTCAGTTTTCCTCTATTAATACTAATAAATTTGTCTCTCAATAATAAGTAAAATTATCTTGCACTCAAGATTTGTGGAAACTAATTGAGCTTTGTCATCCAGGTTATTGCTTTTGAGGAATGTGGTTTTATTTTATTCCTACTGATACAGAATCTTGTTCTTGTTTATACTTTGGCATGACCAGTCACAGGAGTTTACAATAAATAATGAATACAGTCATTAATTGTATTTAGCAGTCATGCAGGCTTGAACCATAGTCCATTCAAAGTGTGTGCTACTGCACCCTTGCTCCAGACCACTCAGCTACATCAGGTTCTAAAAATTTTTCTTTTAATATTTTGTATATTAGTTACAGTCAATCAAATGTTTAATGTTATATTTTGTTATCATTGTAAGTATATATAATCTAGGACAAAGTGTAAAGTGTGTTAGTTGTCTGACGGCGCCAGGGGTTCCCCCCATCTCCGCATTGTATTCTTTTGATAATTGAGAGCTATTAAGTGCTCGATAATTCCTATATTCTATTATATTATAAATCAACAGGGATTACCTTTATTTTAAATATAGGAAGCTTCTTTTCCAACTCTCCTAGTCCAACTCGCTAATAATTCTTGAGGATGGTGATATCTATTTTGTAAATCAGGTGGGACATCTTATTTCTTTTGGTCCTAAACTCTAAAGTCCAACTATAGGACCAAAAGAAATAAGATGTCCCACCTGGTTTACAAAATAGATATCGCCATCTCCAAGAATTATTAGCGAGTTGGACTAGGAGAGTTGGAAAAGAAGCTTCCTATATCTAAAATAAAGGTAATCCCTGTTGATTTATAATTGTATTCTTTGTACAGGTGACACAGAACTCTCTGAAGGCTTGAGATTTAAAGGTGTATGGGGAGTGGAATGTTGTTGTAGCGTTATATTTTTTTTATCACACAATGGGGGGGAGATGCAGTGGTATGTAATGTAAATTTAAATTATAAGGCATAATAGTTTAGCTAAATAAGTAAGAATATAAAAGATTAAAACTAGGGCTAAACTGTAACAATTTTGGTTTGGGTTCTTTTTCTCGTATACTTACTCTGTCATTCATTCTTCTGACTTTCATTTAATTTGTTCGACTCTTGCTTTCTAGTATGCACTGCTGGGCACCTCAACTTGCTGTTATTCTTCAGTTGTGGTGCAGGCCAGGGGAGAATGCAGTGACTGTAAAGCCTTAAACTACAAGAATGTTAAACTGCCTTACAAGTTAGTGCTTTAGTATTATTTTAGTACATAGTTTAATAGAAGCAAACTGAAGTTTGTATATAAGGTATCGTTATACTGTAACTCTTCTCAGTGGAGGTCTGTTGTTTGTCCTCCGAGTACCACCAACCCATATGGCACCATTTTGGAAAATTAGGGGGGGGGTTGTTGATTCTTCATTAGTGGGCAGGTATGTACCCAAGGCATAAGAGCTGACAATCAATCTGTGACTTTTTTTTATTTTTTATATACATATTTTGGAAATAAGCAGATATAGTATTCGTTATATATTGCAAGGAAGGCACAGGCTTTTGCTGCACTATCAAAAAAAAACAAAACAAACCACCATGTAGATAAGAAAATACAAGTTATATTGCTTCCCGCTTCACACAGGTAACTATCCAGTTGACCCTTTAATTTATTCAAACTGTCAGCCTTGCCTACCATTGAAGGCAACCTGTTCCAGCAATCAATGACTCACTGGCTAAAAGTAAACTTCCTACAATCTAATCTAAACCTCAACCCATCTAATTTGAATTTACACTCCCGAGTTCAGGAATTCTTTATAACTTTAATTCATTTTGCTAATCCCTCTCAGAGCTTTATAAACTTCAATCAGGTCACTTCTGAGGTCTATTGCCAAGCTCTGTAGCCCACATAATCAGTCATTCCTCGTATGGTCATCCTTTTCCAATCACACCATTCGAGTTCATGTCTTGGGGCCCTTTCAAGAAGCTCAATGTCTTTTTTTCAGATGACGTCTCCATACTTATACACTTGTATATTATTATTGAAATAATATACACTTGTACGTTGAAATAATATATATACTTGTATATAATAATTTTTGTTTTCTTACCAATAAATTTTGATTACAAAACATTTTGTTACAAAGACTATACAATGTATTGATTAACAATTGCAGAACATATTTTATCAATTACAGAAATACATTAAGACATCTGCCCTTGATAAATAAAAAATTAAAAACCAGATTGCCCTTTCAAACAGCATGTGCTTAGAATTGGGCTAAAACTTTTTATATTTGTAATATAATCCTTTTTATTTTTGTAATATTGGTGTGACTGCTGAACTTTGAAATTTGGAATAATCAAGTTAGGTAGATGTCATTGTATGTTGCTTTAATACTTTGCACTTTGGCTTGTATCATATTATCGAAATATTTTATTTTTTTATAGCCTTTCTGTATTTAGAATGTTGTGAATCTAAAATAATTTAAAATTAGTTTTTATAGTACAAAAGTATTTTGTAATAATTGTAAATTTATATACTGTTTATGAATAAATGCCAAATAATAATAAAATATCCTACCACAACTTTGATAGAAATAGAAGATTTAACTTCCATATATAAGAAAAAAATTATAATCCAAAGCTTTTATAACATTTTCCACTAAAAATACAAACAAACAAGCAAATACACAAACTCAAATTCTTAATTTAGCCTTTCATTATACAAGATTAAGTGGTAGGTTGTAAACTTGTATATCCTGTATGGTGCGGATCCCGAATATTAGATACAAGCTCTGTAAAAGGGCTGCAATTACAAGAAGCTTGTAATTGCAGTGTGTGTTATTATTCCAAAGCAGTTATTCTTGATTGACTTCAAGTTTTCTGATGTCCAGTCTGCAGTTAGCATTAGCAGAGGAATATAAGCAAGCTTATACAGCATCAGCCAAAAAAAACCCAAAAAACCCCCTTCCATTCACTCCAAAAGTTTGTACACTTCCTTGAATTTATTGAAGCTGTAACTTCCACAACAACAGATGGAAATTTGTTCCAACAATCAACTACTCGCTGGCTAAAGGCAAATTTCCGCATATTTATTCTACAACTGCCTTTCCTCAGTTTGAGTTTATGCCCCCTCAAGTTTGTAATTTGAGCAAGAGAAAGAATCCGATTAGCATTGAGCCTGCTCAAACCATTCAAGGCCTTATACACCTCAATCAGATCACCTCGCAGATGCCTGGTCTCCAGATGCTGCCATTTGCAGAACTTAAGCCTTTCTTCACCCCTTTGTTCCCCTCACCAGTCTTGTTGCCCTTCTCTGTACTCGTTCTAGCAACTCTACATCCTTCCTAAAATAAGGCCTCCAGATCTGTACACGGTACTCAAAGTGTGGCCCAACCATTGCCTTGTACATCCCTGCTAGCAAAATTCCTGTATATCATTGATAAGACCCCATGACCTGCTGTGGCAGCTTGTCTGCCCTGCTCTGAAAACTTCATATCAGACTGCACAATTACCCCCCCCCCCTGGTCTTTTTCATTCTCCACTACCACGAGTGTAGTACCACACAGTTCGTACATTTCTCTGGGGTTACTGCTACCCATATGCAGTACTTGGCATTTGTCAATATTAAACTTCATTTGCCACTTCTCAGCCCATCTGCTCAACTTTTCTAGATCCTGTTGCAGTAGCATCCTGTCATTAACAACCCTTCCAACCTTCATATCAGCTGCAAACTTCAACATTAAGCCCGTTATACCTTCATCAGTATCATTGATAAATATACAAAACAACAATAGGCCGAACTCCAGGGAACTCTACTAATAACATTAGCAGTAATTATGTTCTCTTTGATTAACTTGAAGTTGAGAGACAAAAAAAAAAAAAAAAAATAGTAGCTCTTATAGCACTGCACAAAAGAGGGCAATCTCCATCATTTTC
Organism: Mastigoproctus giganteus; assembly: GCF_048544385.1. Classification (NCBI taxonomy): domain Eukaryota; kingdom Metazoa; phylum Arthropoda; class Arachnida; order Uropygi; family Thelyphonidae; genus Mastigoproctus; species Mastigoproctus giganteus. The sequence continues at coordinate 70,798,224 of NC_143583.1, forward strand.
AAATTGCTCCATCCATTAGGTGTTTTCAGGCAGTTTGTCTGCCCAAATTTATCAAAATCCTTTCAATAGGCAGAAGGTGATGGCCAGGAAACCAGGGATACCACCCTAACCCTACCATGTCAAGGTAAACTGAATCAAATAGGGATCAAATAATCTTCAGGTCAGCTCTCCCTTCTGGGGTGCTGACCTGAACCTTCGGGAGTGCTTACCTCAACTTGCCAGTCACTGATTGTCAGAGTTGGGGTTCATATCATGCTTCAAAAGTCATCCTAATATTGACATTCAGAAATGAACATTGTGAAGCCAGTATTTACTAGTGGTAGATGACTTTCATCAACCAGTGAAATACCACCACTTTGCTTATTGGAGGCTTGAAGTGGCGAAACCTATGTTTAGTCTCTAGAGAAAAGTTTCCGGCATCCCCCTTCCCCCATACTTCTCCTTCAACCCATGCACGGTACTGAGTACTATAGGTTTTGATACCTTTCGTGTTTGGGGTTTTCATAAAAAAAAAAAAATAGGTTGAATTTAATTTTGGACACTCATCATTCAAATTTAGCTATGCTTGTGAAATAGTACACTGTATGAACTATTATAGATAAATGGATTGTGGATTACTAAAGACCAGGAGGTGGCCATTTTGAATAATGTTTCCGATTTTATTTATTTATGTATCAATAAACAGATTGTATAAACAAAAAGTTTTGATTTCTCTTATTTACGGCTGTATTGTGCCTGCAGGGCTTTTTTTTTTTTTTTTTTTGCTCTTAGATGTGCTTGTGAAAGTTAATTATCTGCAGAGGTATAACTTTTGCCTTCTTCCCTCCCTCTCTCCCTAAAAAGTCTAAAGACCCCATGCTATAAGGGTTTTAAATTACATATATTTTTGGGGTCACCTTTGTGCAGTACTCCCTTCTCTCCACATGACTCAGTTTTGCAGTATGATAAATACTCTGGAATAAGCTAAGACACTGCCATAACTTGACCACCATCTTTGTTAACCTGAAGTTTTAGTAATGATCTTAATACTGATATAACATAATTGCTTTCTTTATTATTGATTTCTTTATTAAATATTGACTTGTGTAGGTCTTTTTGTTTCAGCGTGATATACCATTCATATAAGATAACTTAAATATTGGTCTTATCATTCAGGTATTTAAAGTAATTGATTTTATGAATCTGAATTCATATTTGTAAATAGTTCATAGAATTAATATTTTCTTCATTTTTTTTTCCCTTTTAGCATAAAGCTTATGGCAGAAGCTCACTCAGCAGTTGCATTTAGTTTTACTATCACTCATGAAGGAGTTAATATTGACTATGATAGAGAAGTTCTTCATCTTGTCTGGCAAAGTGGACTACGTTCATGGAGAAGACGCTTCACTCGATTTAGGGTATGTTCTTTTGCAAGCATTTGCATATTAAATAAGGTTGCATATTAAATAAATTGATATTAAATGAATCTTAAATTACATTTATTGCATATTAAATAAATATTCACTTGATTTAGGGTAAGTTCTTTTGCAAGTGCTTGCATATTAAATAAGGTTAAACTTTGAATTTTTAAAAATCTTGGTGGTAATTATCATTTTATATTTAACTTTAACACATCTCCTGCATTGGCAGATACCAGTGTCTGCTGTAACCTCTTTACTTCATACCGTGACTCAGTTTTTATACTTCACACTGTGACTTAGACTTTACTTGATACCATGGCAGATAAAGTCTATTACTGACTTTATTTCACATTATGGCAGACACCAGTGACTATTCTCTAATGCTTTGATATGCAATATATGCTATTTAATAGAATAAGCCACTGTTTATTAGAATCTGATGCTTTTTAGAATCGCATTTCAGACAACTGATTCAAATAATCAAAATGTACCATATTTTTCCCTTAAGAAGATTTTTGGTTTTAATAATCAATGTACTGTACTGCACGTTTAGAGCAGAATATGTGCAGTTTGTAGATATCAGTAGTAAGATTAGGGTGGGAGAGGGGGGGAGCAAGTTCAGAGAGGTGTGATTAAAAAAACATGCTTATGACCTGTAAATTCACATGTGAAACTTCCAAAAGGTAAATATTTACCAATGAGAGGAGGAATTGGATTCTGTATTTGGCAGTATTGTATATTCAGTTATGGTGTAATTTTTTGTAAAACAAGAGCACGTGACATCCTTTCCTAGATTATGAAATTACATTTAACTGAACTACATTAGGCTGTCAGCAAAAATTGCTAACAGCTTAACATAAACAACTGATAAGTAATTTGTTTTTTTATTTTGGGATTCTGGAAAGTACTCTTTCAGCAGTCATTAAAAACAAAGTTTTAGTACCAAGTGCTACAGAAAAAAAAGGTGGCCCCTGAGCAGAATTGTTCCAAAATTTATTTTTTGGAAGGTATGGTGACCTGGTTGAAATTTGTAAAATAATAAAAAATATCTTCTGATATATTTTATTACGTAGACTAATAATATTTTTTATTAGTCTGATTTTGTGGGAAAAGCAGAAAAATTTGCTGACCAACTAGGATAGAACAACCACTAAATTTAACCCTTTACTTCATTTCGATGGATTCGCCCTTAGTAAATTTTTGATAGCAGTGGACTCTGTGGAGCAAGTTTTTTCATGGAATTTTGAAATATAAAAATGGAAACATTTGTATCTAAATGCATTAAAATATTAATCTATTCAAATTAGAATTAAAAAAAATTTAACTTAAAACTTTTTTGATGGAATAAAATCCTCTGTATCTATTTATGAGTTACTTGATTCAGTTTTATCAAATTCTAGATATGAAGTTCAATGGGTGTAATCCTCTCCTCCAATTTTTACTGATATATTTGTGGTGCTATCTATTATAAACTGTCTATAATTATTTGGAAATTCAGATAAAAGATGGCAGCATGTACTATAAAAATTTCAACACAGTTTGTATACCAATAAAACACATTGTTTAGTGACTTTAAAAACATTGAACTATGTACACATTTCCAGAACTCTCACATGAAAAATGTAGATGTGTACATTTGTATGTGCATTTTTTATGCAACAGTATTGTGAAGATTGAAAATAAGGTGCTACTACAGTTGATACAAAATTGAATGACATTTTTAGTGTTGATGAAATCTCTCTCTCTCACACACACACACAAAAATAATGCCATGAAGGAAAAGAAATCAAGATTGTCTGGTTGTGCTTTAATGTTCAAACATTAATTCCATAAAAAAATAAATAAAATAATACCAGTAATAGGAAATCAAAAAATCGAGATATTTTACAGGTGTTAATAAATATCAACTTAGTCACCCATCAAAGAAATTACCCTGACAAGAACACTTCACGGAATTGTAGAAAGCCGCAATTCTGAATACTTATAGGATAGTCAGAGAGTTTTTCAACTAACAATAATAATAAAGTAACTGGACATAATAACCACCCACGCCATGCACTTGATACTGATATTCAGATAAAAGATGGCAGCATGTACTATAAAAATTTCAACACAGTTTGTATACCAATAAAACACATTGTTTAGTAACCCAACACAGGGTGGAAAAATTCTGTAAGTAGAAAATAATAATAAACTTGTTTAAGATAAAAGTTTTTACCTTAAACTTTTAAGGATGGTTGAGTGGGTGGTGATCAATGGGTGCTGCTGTTCGTGGACTAATCTTATTAGTGGAGTACCACAGAGTTCGTTGTTGGGTCCACTGTTGTTTTGTATATTTATCAATGATATTGATGAAGGTATATCAGGCTTAGTGTCGAAGTTTTCAGATGATACAAAGGTTGGTAGGGTTGTTAATGGCAGTGTGCTGCTGCGACAGGATCTAGAAAATTTGGGCAGATGGGCTGAGAAGTGGCGCAACTGAAGTTTAACCTTGACAAATGCAAAGTACTGCATATGGGTAGAAGTAACCCCAGAGAAACGTACCAACTGTGTGTTACCACACTTAAGGTGGTAGAAAATGAAAAAGACCTTGGAGTAATTGTGCAGTCAGATATGAAGTTTTCTGAGCAATGCAGATAGGCAGCCAGGGCAGGTAATACATACCTGCCCTGGTATGTCATGGGGTTTTGTCAATGATATATAGGAATTTTGCTAGCAGTGAAAAGGAGGTGATTGTCCCTCTGTATAAGGCAATGGTCAGGCCACGCCTTGAGTACTACATACAGGTCTGGAGGCCTCATTTTAGGAAGGATGTCGATTTGCTTGAGTGTGTACAGAGAAGGACAAGATTGGTGAGGGGAATGAAGGGATTTTCTTACCAAGAGAGGCTTAAGTTCTGCAAATTGCAATGGTTGGAGACTAGGCACCTGCGTGGTGATCTGATTGAGGTGTATAAGGCCTTGAATGGGTTGAGCACGCTGAATTCTGAAGGGATTCTTCCACTTGTTCAGATTACGAACCTAAGAGGGCATAAATTCAAATTAAGGAAAGACAGATGTAGAATAGATGTGCGGAAATTTGCCTTTAGCCAGTGGATGGTTAATTGCTGGAACAAACTTCTATCTGTCGTTGTGGAAGTTGATAGGTTAAATAAATTTAAGGAATAACTGGACAAACATTTAGAGGGAATGGTTGTGCAAATTTTTTTTTTTTTTGACTGATGCTGCATAAGCTCATACACTTGCTTTCTTGCATCACATGCCACTACTACTACTTACTTCATGTTCCCATTCCTTTTAATAATTTGTCAAATTCTTTAAATTTATTCAAACTATCCACTCACTTATCCATATCCACATGGTCCTTGAGGTTGTCATAGACATTCTCTCAGATATGCCAGACAAGCTGTTCTTGCTACCTGGGTTAGCCGACCGGGCTAGCCGAGTGGGTAAAGTACCTGCCCGGCAACCCAAAGGTCGCGGGTTCGATTCCCGCCTCGGGCTTGGATCAAAGTACTGCAAAAAACCTTGGGAGGTGCAATATGGCCACAGAAGCCGATGCGCCAACAACTACCAAATCTTGCTACCTGGGAGTCTAAAACGCTGATGGAACTGATATTCAGGTGACACTTAAGTCAAGTGCACCCAATTTCGGTGAAGTCCGGACGGTCTATGACAGCCAAATCCTCTGCTTGCACCTTCACGATGGTGGGACTGTTAGTAATCCTGGGTATAACCTCCATGCACAAGTACATGGTGGGTGACCACCCAGGTGTGAACCAACGTAAGCAGGGGTCGAGGTGTGGCGCCCACACCACATGGAGGAACGCCGCCCCTCTATGTTACCAGGCAGTACTAGGTGGTAGATGACTCTCATCAACTGGTGAAATACCACCACTTTGCTTATTGGAGGCTTGAAGTGGTGGAACCCATGTTTAGTCTCTAGAGCTAAGGTCTGGCCAACCCTTCCCTATCTCTTCCTTCATGCAGTATGATTGATGATTTTGGAGGTTATGATGAATGTCGTGGCGAGATCCAATATTCCTTACATTTCGAGGGTACAGCTCTAAAACGGTGTTCGCAGGCCGGCCGCTAGATAGTACACCGGACCAAACCTATTGGTAACTCTCTAGGAGGCTTCCGGATCAGCTAGTGTATAATCTTTCTACCTCTACTCTGCCAGATAGTAACTGGAGGGAGTCCGAGTAGTGTGTATGCGGGGAGCATTGTCGAGGCTACGTTATGTCAAGGATCTGGGTATATTCTTACCACATGTACGCCATATCCAAAAATTTCATTACTTCATACAGCATGTCCCACCCACTTTTTCTTACCATTGAATACACCATGAATTGTCCAAATAATAGAGCAAGCTTATCTGCGAAAAGATCTAAACCTCCCAAGGACTTCCTAATTCATTTCACAAATATACGTGGTCTCAATTCCAATCTCAATGATGTCCATTTCCACTTGCAGTCTTCCAAACCCCATGTACTTTTTCTGACTGAATCTCAGTTATCAGTTGATTCAACTACTTCTCATTTCAGATGTCCAAATTATTTGCTGTATGATTCCTTTCACCTCAAAGGTGGTACTTGTGCATATGTCCGTTCTGATATTCCCTGTCAGAGACTTGGCAATTTGGAATCTCCTCTCTTTGATCTTCTCTGGCTTAAAATCTCTCTACCTCATTGTGTCAAATTCATCTGTTTTCTCTACCGTTCTCCCAACTCCACTAATCACTTGGAGCTCTTTGACTTCCTCTCTTTGCAACTTGACTTTCTCCAGTCCAACTTTCCTAACAGTGAGGTAATTTTCCTTGGTGATTTTAACGTTCACAACTCCAGCTGGCTTCCATTTTCTAGTCACACCGACCCAGCTGGTCGAGATGCTGAGGCTTTTGCAATTACTAATGACCTTGCACAGATTGTTCATTTACCTACAAGAATAGTGGACAATCCTAACCATACAGCCAATACACTTGATCTTTTTCTCACAAACAACCCTTCTAAGTACAAGGTCGAAGTGAGAGGTCCTTTTGGCACTTCAGATCACAACTTGGTGATTGTCTCTTCTCTAATGGAACCTTTATCTCATGGCTATTCCCAACCTCGTATTGTTTGGCATTACAAGAATGCAAAATGGGATGACCTGCGAGACTTCTTTTCTTCTTTTCCTTGGTCTGATTACTGTTTCAAAACTTCTGATGTCAATGTTTGCTCAGATCGTGTCAGTGAAATTATTTTTGCAGGAATGGAATCCTTTATCCCACACTCCACTTTAAAATCTCGTCCTTTATCTAAACCTTGGTTTTCCAATAAATGTGCTAAGGCTGTCCAAGAGAAGAATGTTGCATATTGTAATTGGCTTGTTTCTAATTCTTCAGTTTCATTTTCTGCCTACACCAAAGCTCGCAACAATTGTAAAGCAGTTATTAATCTGTCCAAACTAGAGTTTGAACAGGCTAAGAGTAGAAAACTTGCTTCTTGCCCTAATGGTAGCCGAGCATTCTGGTCTCTTGCCAAAGCTATTGGCCGCAACTTTTGCCCATCTCTGCTCCCACCTCTGTCCAAACCAGATGGTTCTGTTGTCACTTCAGCCAAGGATAAAGCTGACCTGCTAGCATCCCATTTTTCTTCCAGCTCATGTATTAATGATCTTGGTAAAACACCTCCCACCATTCCTAACACGCTCCATTCAATGCCTCCTGTGGTCTTCCGTCAAAAGGATATCAGAAGGATTTTGATGAATCTTGATGCTAAGAAAGCTCCAGGTCCTGATGGTATTTCTCCACTTGTTCTCAAAACCTGTGCCCCTGAACTTATTCCTATTCTTTGCCGCCTTTTTTCACTTTCTTATTCCCAAGATGTTTTTCCTTCTGCTTGGAAATTTGCTCATATCCAGCTAGTTCCTAAAAAGGGTGACAAATCCCTCCCATCCAGTTATCGTCCCATTGCAATTACTTCTACTCTTTCTAAAGTAATGGAGAAATCAATTAACCGCCAACTCTTAAACTACCCAGAAACCTTCCGTCTGATCAACGATCGCCAGTATGGATTCCGTCAGTGTCGATCCACTGGTGATATTCTGGCTTATGTTACCCATTTATGGACTAATTCAATGGAAAGGTTCGGTGAAACACAAGTAGTTGCTCTTGACATCTCAAAGGCTTTTGATCGTGTTTGGCACAAAGGTCTTCTAAATAAGCTTCCATCTTATGGTTTGCCATCTGTTTTTAGTAATTGGTTATCCAGTTTTCTCTCTGATCGCTCACTGAGGGTGATGGTAGATGGCTCTCTGTCTTCTAACTTCTCCACTAATGCCGATGTCCCCCAAGGTTCAGTTCTTTACCCCACTCTTTTCCTCTTGTATATCAATGACCTTCTTCCATTGATTGGAAATCCTATCCATAGTTTTGCCGATGATAGCACATTGCATTCAACTTTCCATTTTGAGAAACCTTGTCCTGCTCAATCAGCTTCAAGTTCTCGAAAATCTGCTGCCAATTCCTTCAATGCCGATCTTCAGGTAATTCTCCAGTGGGGCAAAGACAACTTAGTTGATTTCAACCCTTCTAAAACTCAGTCTTGTCTTATATCTCGCAAAAAGGATTCTTCTGCTCCTATGCTTATCTTTAGTGACATTCCGATTTCTAGGCAAAATGATATATCTCTTTCGGGGATTACCCTGACTTCTAATCTCTCTTGGCACAAGCATATTACAAATATTGCTTCCTCTGCATCTAAAAACTTGGTTTTCTCTTTCGCTCTCGACGTTACTTTTCTTCCAAACAGCTGCTCACTCTGTATAAATCGCAAATCGGCCCTGCCATGGAATATTGTTCCCACATCTGGGGGTGGTGCCTCCAAAACCTCTCTCAGGCTTCTTGATTCCATTCAGAAGAGGGCAGTTAGGTTAATTAATGATTCATCTCTAACAGAGTCTCTCCACTCGCTTTCTCATAGACGTACTGTTTCTGCTGCATGCCTCTTCTACAGATACTTCCATGGGCACTGTTCTTCTGAATTGGCTTCTATAATTCCCGCTCTCTCTTTCAAAACAGTCCGAACACATGCCGCCACCAGCCAACATCCATTTACTGTCCAACTTCAAACCCACAGAACTAACTTTTCATCTTCCTCATTTATTCATTCAACTGCCGTTTTCTGGAACAACCTCCCTTCATACGTATTTCCTGAAAATTACAATCTACAGAAGTTCAAGTCCAATGTCAAAAATATCTTCTTTCGTCTTCTCAACCTCCAACCCAAACACGGTACTAAGTACTATAGGTTCTAATACCTCTCATGTTTGGGGTTCTCATAAAAAAAAAAAAAAAAAAACTTCCAAAACAATTTGAATAAATTTCCACAAAAGTGGAAATTTATTCAAATAGCCAGTGACTCTGGCTGAAGGCAAATTTCTGCATTTATCCCTTTTGATTTAAATTAATGTTTCCTTGTGTTTATCATCCAAGAAAAACTCTGAATGCCTTGCACTGTTTGGTCAGTGCTAATGATATTATCGAGAAGAATCAGTCTAGTTATGACATAGATTGCCTGTAAGCTCTATGCTGTGGCTAACAGATGTCCAGTGTTTTAATCAAGTGCAGAAAAATTCTCCACAGGTATTCCACATTTGGAAAATATAAAGTGTGGTATTGTGAAGGTGCTTTTCTAATTGTGCCTGGGTGCCACTACTGCTTTCAAACAGCTAGCATCAACCTATACAAGATGGTTAACGACGACTCTGTGATGGTTAACGACGACTCTTTTGCATTTTTGGATCAGGAACACAGTTTTCCTGTGTTTGTGGTTTTTGGAATTCGATGTATTACAAAAGTAAGGCTTTATTTTTTTCTTTTATATTGAGTAATGAATTTGTGGAATATTGATAACTTACACTGTTTTTCCAGTGTATTATTTTTTCCATTCTAATATATTTTTGATGGAGGTGTTGCTGTATGATGAAGACCATTTGGGATAATTTTATCCACAAGGTACATATCATTGAGGCATCATTCATTGAGGCATCACTTTTGAAATCCCACATTTTACAGGTGTTAATAAAAAAGTCAAAGTAGAATATAATTAAGAAATTAGAAAAACACTATTACTAATTAGTTGATACATCAAAGTATGTTTATAAAAGCAAAGTCTAAACAGGTAAGATATTAAAAATAACATCTTAAAGTATTTATTGAAGTAATAGGGTTATAATACTAATGGTTATCTGCAAACCCATAGAAGGACAGTTTGACCATTGCTGTTGCAATGCTCCTGTTGTTCATTTTCAAGGGTATTTGGTAGGTTATTTGTATCTCTCTCATTATGTGAAAGATTCCAAAAAAAATAAAAATCCAGAACAAGCAAGCAATGAGGTATAGACATGCATGTTGCTGCTTCAGTATAATGAAACTAGATGTGAGGTATTTGAGGATGAGTTGTTCTGCCATTCTCACATAGTACATCAATGATATGTGTCAGTTTTCATGTAATAGTGCATGTCAAACCATTTTATATATATGAACTATTACATAAATGGTAATGGCAAATAACTGTACTGCATTTCAAGAATTCTTAAGATTCACAGCTATTTGCATAACAGTTTCCTGTGGCTAACTATCCAATATTTTTAAAGTGCTAACACTTAGAAAGTTTGCATAGGAAGCAAAAGGAAACTTACAAATAAGTGTAGTATATCTTGAGTGTTGTAGTAATATCTCAATATAAGGTATAAGGTATGTTTGTGTCAGACGGCATCTGGGATTTCTCCCATCTCTGCATGTGTTCGCTGTATCGAGGACAGTACACTGTCAAGCCAGAGACTTGAAAGTGTGTGGGCCATGTCTATGCAGTGTGATGTGTTGTGCCCATTGTTTGTCCGGCTTATTGGCTGCCAGGCCCTAGTGGGGCCCGACGTTGCCCATACATTGCCACGTGGAGGCTAGCTGGGTCTGTCCAGAATCATGACAAGTTGCTCTGGCAGGTCCTACCACCTAGTTTCCTGGGATTTCAGTGGCTAGGACCTAAAAAAAAAAAAAAAAATCCAAGCATTTGACGTTAATTCTTAATAAGATTGATGTTAGGAAATCGTTGGTTGGGGGTAGAATGCTAGAGAGATGTGTTAAAAGGCCTAATAGGTTGGGCAGAATTTTGTTATTAAATTTAGACATGTGGGCTATACGTTAGATGAAAGATAATAGTGGGAGGGAGGGGAGGCTGAAGACTGGTAGGTAAAAGTAGAAGTAAGGGGTCAATAGAGGAGATGACCTCTGCTAGGCAGTGTGGCATGCCCATGTCACACCAGAGGGAAGTTTGGATGGCAGGTGGGGGAGATGAAGAAACGTTATCTCCCCCTGCCATAGATAGGGTATACAGGTAGAGTGTGGGGAGGCTGAAGACTGGGGTGAAAGGCAGAAGTATGGGGACAATAGAGAAGGTGACCCCAGGTGGTCAGTGAGGCAGGCCCATGCCCCACCAGGTGTAGAGATGGGTTGGCAGGGTAGGGTAGGGAGGAAACAGAGCACGTCTCCTCTCCCTCCTGCCAGGGATAGGGAATTAAAGATGAATAGAGTAAGGGTACCCCCTTCAGATCGCCATATAGCATTTGGCAGCTGATCTGCTGGTGGTCCTAGTCCATTCCCAGTAGAGATCGGACTGAAGTGTGATTGTTCATGGGATGGTTCCTGTCTGTTCTGCAGTAATATCTCAATACTGAAAACTATTTGAAAATGTGAAATATTTTCAAAGACATCAGTTTTTTGATTGGTTATATCTACGTGAAATAGGCCAGTGGTGCATGGCCCTCAGAGGGGTTGCGGGATAAATTAAAGGAGTCACAGAAATTTTAAAATAAATTTATTTTTTGTATACATAAAAGCTAAAAACCTGTTGTTAAAATTACTTTTTCAATACTGTAAGTGTAGAGACCTATCTACTTGAATATATCTACTTAATTCAAGTAGATATATTTCTGAGATACGAATGAGCCCTACTGCTTACCCCATCAGGAATACGCCTAATTTGCTCACTGGCTACGGACCCACAAAAAGCAGCTGAGTAGTGTGACTCTCAGTATGTATTGATACTTCTCAGTACTACTCAAATACTGAGAAGTACTGCTCAATTAATCCCTTTAGCTCTTAATTCGTGCTTCCTGCAGCACAAATTCTCAAATTGCTGAAGGCCAGAAGTGTGAATGTGTGGTAGCAATAAATATACATAGCAAGTGTGTATACAATATATAGCACGCAAGCTTTATTCTGCTTCGTAATTCGGTGCATTCTCCTTGCTGCAATAAAAATTATTTCAATTATGCATGGAGAAAAGCGTATTAACGATTTAAAAACCATTCCTCTGTCTAGAGACAGTTTCACGGCATATTACAATTATCGGACAACATAAAATTCAATTTATTAAATCGATTGAGAGAAAGTCCAATTTTAGCAATAAAGTTAGATGAATCCACAGATATTTCAAACCTCACTCAACTTATTGTATGTGTTGGATACTGCTACAAGGGGGATATTTTGGAGGATTTTTTAATTTGAAAAGCTTTGGAAGGAAGAACAAACGGTCAGAAGATTTTTGATGTTATAAATATTTTCTTTCAAACAAATAATCAACGTGGAACAACTGTGTTGTGATCTGTACTGATGGCTGCATTAAATAAAGGTTTAAAAGGAAAAGTAAAGGAAATTGCTCCAAATACAGTTTTTAATCATTGCATTACACATACGGAAGTATTAGTAGCGAAGGAAATGCAAACTGATTTGCACAAAGTTTTGAAAGATGCAGTAAGTGTGATCAACTTTATTGAAAGTTGAAGCAGACTTTTATAAATAGCAGACTTTTCACTATACTTTATAATGAAATGGTACCTGCTTATGAAACGCTTCTTTTATATACGAAAAGTGAGGTGGTTGTCCAGTGGTAGTGTTGCGACATCTTTTTGGCCTCAAACATGAAGTTTTATTGTTTTTATTAGATACAAATCAGAACCTTGCTCAATTGTTTACAATTAAAAAATGGCTTGGAAAACTTAGCTACCTTGTTGGTATATTTGAAAAACTTAATGATTTAAATTTAAGTCTTCAAGGACAGGGAACAAATATATTAATACTCAGAAGCTTTCAAAAATAAACTTAACCTTTGGAAAACTGAATTTGAGCAAAACAATACTGAAATGTTCCCATTTTTTCTGATTTTGTTAATAGCAATAATATTGACATTATACAATTTAGGGATGTCATTGCATCCACCTAACAATGCTAATTAAGAATTTTTCCACACGATTTAATGTACTCCAGAAAAAAGTTGTATTGGATCCCTTTGCTTTTGAAATTTCTTCATGCCCCGAAATTACCATTAAGTGAAAGGAAGATCTCATCAACCTGTCACTGATGAAGTAGTAGGTGCTTGTTTCAAGATTACTTGGGAAAAATTTGGGCTTTCTCTTCGAGATGAATATCCAAAATTATTGAAAATGGCGATACAAAGATACTACCTTTCAGGCCTACATATTTATATGAGGTTGGTTTCTGAAAATTAACAGCTGTAAAAACAAAACAGCATTCCAGACTTGATCCAGAAGATTACATGAGATTAGCAATTTCAAATATTGCCTCCAAATAGGGACCAAATATTATCGGTTATCCAGGTTCATCTTTCTCATTAATTGTTTTGTTTTGTATGTTAATTTTTCATTGGAGACTAACATATTTTATTGAAAAAGCATCATTTTAATGTAGAGTGACAGGATGACATCTACCAAAGTAGTAAAATACCTTCACAACGAGTTGCCATGGAATTGTACTACCTCGAATAAGTAACAGTAGTCTTCTCCACTGGTGAAGTGTTACTTATTCGAGGTAGTACAATACCATGGAAACTTGTAGCATGAGGCCCTTGCCTTTAAATATTTTATAGTCTTAATTGAAGAATAAGAATTTGATTTGTTGTTTTTGCTGTATTCAATTAAAATGTTAAACAATTATTTTAATATGTAAATTAAAAAGGAAACAATTTTTTTTCAAATAAAATTTTCTACTACATAATTTATAAAATGCCATTTTTCTTCTCTAAAAATCTTTTCATCCTCCCTTGTGGTTTACATTTGAGGGGTCACATCAATATTATATTTAATAAAGGGGGTTGTGAGCGAAATAAGTTTGCTCACCACTGAAATAGGCAATGGACAGGCCACACACACACACTGAATATGCACATATGTCCATTATACAATTTAGGGATGTCATTGCACCCACCTAACAATGCTAATTAAGAATTTTTCCAAATGATTTAATGTACACCATTAATTAGTTTAAACATAATTGAATCATATGATATTTTGATTATTGTGTACTGTGATTCCATCCATTCCTGATGATACATTCATACAGTGACTGAATTGGTGCAGCATTATGTCAAAGAAACTGGATGAGGATCCAGAGTTTTTCAACTTTTGTAGGCTGATGAAGCAAAAGTTGTGTGATGGCATTTTCAACAGATGGCTAACACCATTAATTAGTTTTAAATTTTCATTTGATACAGGATGACATCAAGTTCAGCAGTAAAAACAGTGTAAAATGCAGTATTTTTTTAGTTGTGGGCCCATTTTTTAGTGACTAATTTTTGGCAAATTTGGATATCATTAGTGTATTGTGGTTTTCACAACATACAAAGAATTGTCACATGATTGCACCATTTGTGACATTGCATAACAGAGTAACAAACAACACACTGTTATGCAGAGAAAAGAGTATTGTTTGTTGTTCTTTTATACATTGCCATGCATGATGTTTTTAATATGTTACAAACTGCATTATAAAATAATGTGGTTGTAGCAAAATGGCATGAATAGAAACATCATGCATAGCAATATCACATGTTAATCCCAAATCATGTGTGAATTACTATAGCTATGTATGGCTAGAGGTAATCTTAGGTAAGGGCTAGAAGGGCTATAGCTCCTTACCTCCAGGATCAAAATAATCATGGTTAAAGCTTAGTGATTTCTCCCTCTCACAGAAAATCCTGGCACTGCCTCTGCATATAGCTAGACCTATGCCATAATATCTGTCCACTTCTAGTATAAAGCTGTATATACTAGGAAAAAAGCTCAGCACTCCCATTAACTCAAGCTAATGGGAGTGCTGTGGTTCAGGGGAGAACTGAGGGGGGCAGTTGCCCTCTGAATCACAGTCTTTTAAAATGCACTGTTTGCTTGATGTTTGCGGAGCAGTCGGGTACGGGACATGATACTGCCAAGGGGGATGTCTTTGTGTGTGCACAATGTAAGGAGTGCAAGGAAATCAGGCGACAACTCAGCGTTGTTATGGGCCTTTATGAGAGCTTGAAGGACAGGGTGGATGTCCTCGAAGGAAATAAATTGAGGGGGCCCATCAAGCTCTCAGCCGCCCACATCAACGCCAGAGCTTGCACTTGGTCATCAGGCAACACAGAGGCAGCCCCCTAGGCAGAATGCGCTGGTCCCACAGGAACTAGTAGTTGTTGGTGCCTTTATTGTCAGGGAAGCGGGGAACACGCTTTGTAAAAAGGATAGGTGGAATAGGACCAGGGTATGTCTGCCAGGGGCAAAGGTTGATGACGTTGTAGAGCGGATATCATCTTTTAAGGGCACAAAAGGTGATATAATTGTACACGTTGGCACTAATGATATTAAGAGTAGGAGACCGGCGGAATTACTTAGCAAGTACAGGTCACTGTTGAAAAAAAGCTGTGAATTAGGGTTGAATTTGAAAGTGTCTGCAATTCTGCCCAGACACGATAGGAGGGAGTATATGATGAGAGCCTTGTCGATCAATTCGGCCCTGGAGGGATTGTGCAAGGCTCAAGGGGTAGAATTTTTTTCAGCCTGGACTGTACTTGTTAACAGGAGAGATTGCTTCTACAGGGATGGGATACACTTAAATAGAAAGGGTGCAAGAATTTTTGCTGATGCTGTCGAGGCAGAGTTAGGTGGGTCGGAAAACTGCTAGTTGGGGAGGGATACAAGTACTAATAGATTAACATTAGCCACTGGCAGAGGGGGAAGTGATTCTTGCACTGCTTCTATTGAAATGAGCAGAAGCCTGAAAAACAAGATGCAGGATATTTCAGAGACTGCTGGGAGTCATTGCGGTACAAGTAAACACATGGGTTGTGTTAGGGTAGCCAAGAATAGAAACAGGTGCATGTATACCTGCATGTACACCAATGTTAGGAGTTTGGTAAATAAATTTGATGAATTTGAGGTATTGCTCAAAACATCAAAGGCAGATATTGTTGGGATATCAGAGACGTGGTGTCACACAGATATAAGGAATGCGGAACTGTAATTTGGGGAGTACAATGTGTACAGAAAGGATAGGAAGGGAGGAGGGGTTATGCTATTAGTTAAGAAAAACATAAAATCCAAGGAACTGAAGCCAGTTGACATTGCTGGACAGTGCAGTGTCGAGTCAGTTTGGTGTGACATAAGCATTGGGAGATCAAAATTGAGAGTAGGAGTGTGCTATAGGCCTAATGACTCTGATGAGTATAATAAGAAACTGTACAAGGAAATAGAGTGGGCCAGTAAATCAGAGAGTCTTATAATGGGGGATTTTAATTTCCCAGATATTGACTGGAATTTGTGAGTTGGTCACTCGCACACTAGCAAGGCTTTTGTGGATTTATTGGATGATTTTCTACATCAGCATGTTCGTGAGGCAACAAGAGGGAGCAATACTCTTGATTTGATTATCAGTAGTGATTCTTCATGCATTAAGAATCTGCAGATAAATGAACCACTAGGTGGCAGTGATCACAGTGTGTTGAAGTGGGATTTACTCAAGGAGGTAACTACCATCAGAGGTAAAGGGAAGGGTTTTTGTTTTCGTAAAGGCGACTATGATGGTCTGAGACAGTATTTAAATTCTATACAGTGGGACCAACTGATGATGTTACCAACAGCAAACTCAAAATGGGAAGCATTCAAGGAACTAATCTTGGAGGCTACCAGGCTTTACATACCAACTAAGAAATATTGTTCAAGGTTTAGGCCTAAATGGTTGTCAGATGAACTAATGAGACATGTGGCAGAGAAGAAAAATGCATGGGATACATACAAATTAATGGGTGACATGGAAGCCTATGATAGATATAAGTTGGTCTGTAACCAAGTCACAAAGGAGATTAGGCAGGCAAAGGCAGACTACGAAAAATCCTTGGCAAAGGATGCAAAGAAAAACAGAAAAGAGTTCTTGACCTATTTAAACTCAAGAAGGAAAGGGATGAATCAGATTGGTCCACTGGATATTGATGGTTCAACAGTTGTGGATCCTGCTCATGTGGCTAACAATCTAAACGAGTATTTTGCATCTACATTCACGAATGAGGAGTTATTCAGGAAGGAGAATGATATAGGTAAAGTAAACATTGGCAGTGAGCTGGATGATTTTGTAATAACTGAGAGGAAAGTGGAGGAGAGATTGTTGAGGAAAAACATAAAAAAGGCACCTGGGGTGGATGGGATCTATCCAGTTATATTAAAGGAGGCAGCAAAGGAAGTAAGCAAACCCCTAGCCATAATTATGAGAGCTTCTTTGGACTCAGGGGAGGTACCCATAGACTGGAGATGTGCAAATGTAACCCCAATTCACAAAGGAGGATCAATGGCTGACACAAGTAATTATAGACCTGTTAGTTTAACTTCTGTTCCAGGTAAATTAATGGAGGCACTGGTTAAAGAAGCACTGCAGGATCATCTAGACAAGAATTCAGTTATAGCTCAGACGCAGCATGGTTTTGTTAAGGGCAGGTCTTGCCTGACCAATTTGATTGGATATTATGATGTAGTCACAAAAGAACTGGATGCAGGGAATAACTTTGATATTATATATTTGGATCTTAGAAAGGCTTTTGATACTGTTGCACATGGAAGACTGCTGCACAAATTGGAGCAGTGTGGCATTGGAGGCAAATTGCTGCTATGGATAAGGGGATGGTTGAGTGGCAGAAGACAGAGAGTGGTAATCAATGGACACTGCTCAACGTGGACTAATGTTATTAGTGGAGTTCCTCAGGGTACAGTGTTGGGTCCGTTGTTGTTTTCGGTGTTTATGAATGATATTGATGATGGTATATCAAGTTTAATGTCCAAGTTTGCAGATGATACAAAGGTTGGCAGGGTTGTTAAGGACACTACTGACGCTATGCTGCTGCAACAGGATCTGGAAAGGTTGAATAGATGGGCTGAGAGGTGGCAAATGAAGTTTAATATTGACAAATGTAAAGTACTACATATGGGAAACAGTAACCCCAGAGCAACGTATCAACTCTGCGGTACTACACTGACAGTGGTGGAGAATGAAAAGGACCTGGGGGTAATTGTACAGGCAGATATGACGTTCTCTTAGCAGTGCAGACGAGCTGCAAGAGTAGCTCATGGTGTCTTGTCAGTGATATACAGGAATTTTTCTAGCAGGGATAAGGAGGTGATTATTCCCTTGTATAAGGCAATGGTCAAGCCATACTTTGAGTACTGTATACAGGTCTGGAGGCCTCATTTCAAGAAGGATGTAGAGCTGCTGGAACGGGTACAGAGAAGGGCAACAAGATTAGTGAATGGAACAAAGCGTTGCTCTTATGAAGAAAGGCTTAAGTTTTGCAAATTACAGAGTCTGGAGACTAGGTACCGGCGAGGTGATCTGATAGAGGTGTATAAGGCTTTGAATGGTTTGAGCATGCTCAATGCCAATGGGAGTCTTCATCTTGCTCAGAATAATCAGCTCAGAGGGCATAAATTCAAATTGAGGAAGGACGAATGTCGGATAGATGTGCGGAAATTTGCCTTTGGCCAGCGGGTGGTTGGTTGGTGGAACCGACTTCCATCACTTGTTGTTGAAGTTGATAGCCTAAACGAATTTAAGGCTCAACTGGACAGGTATTTCGAACGAACGGAGGGGTGAAATGGGAGTGGTTTTTTTTTTTTTTTTTTTGGCTGTTGCTGAATAAGCTTGCTTTCTTGCATCATATGCCTCTACTAATGCTAAAAGTATTTTCATATCTTTACACTGGGAAAAATTCACAAAACTCTTTAGTAGTGAAATTAGAAGTATATTAAAGTAGTTTGAACCCCTGGCTTGTAGCCGTACAACAGAATGTACGGCAACAGAATGTAAATGTACAACAGAAATGCAGTTGAGTGATATTTAATAAATCTATAACCTATTTCCAATTCTTATTTTGTTTAAAAACTATAGTCACGTAACGTTTCCATTTGAAGAACATTGGCTGATGCTGTAGCTTCTTTGTATTATTTGCCACCTCTACTACTAATAATAACTTTGTCTTTCACGGAGACAGTCTTAAAAACTTTTTTGAAAACTGACACCAGATATTTTGTAGCAGTCACGCTGTTCTATTAGGAGTCTGCCATAACTAGCCATTAGCATTTGTTTTGATATGAACCTGATATTTTATCTGAAATCCAAATTGAGTCAGTTATCAAATGATTATGGCAGTTAAGTACATTGTAGAGGTTTTAAGTTTTTAGACAGTGAATTTAGTTTGAATATTTCATATAGTTTTAGATTCATATCTCACTGCTACTGTATATTATTATATAGTAGCAGTGAGATAACTTTACATTGTAATGAACTAATAATTATAAATTTTACAGAATAACATTAGAAATGGGTTGTATCCTGCATCACCAAAGAGTCTTTTTGCAATCTTTACCACTGTTCTGTTGTTGAAGTATCACTTCATTGATGTTTCATTTGGATTCATATCACTATTTGAATCATGGATACCTGGGTGAGAAATATATTGACATTGAAATTTGTATCATGTGTTATATAAAATATATTTAATAATTATTGTATATTGTACCTTACGTACTTATATAATCTAATCTTATATTATATATATTGTGTCTTAAAAATTGGTTTCTTTGTCTGTAGTTTTAAGAAATAGAACTATTAAAATAAGCAGCAAAAGAGGTAAGCAAACCCTTGGTCATAATTAGAGAGTGTCCATAGATTCAGGGGAGGTTCCTACAGATTGGAGGTATGCAAAAGGGCATCCTATTCATAAAGGGAATCAAAGGGCTACATAAGCAATTACAGACTTGTAAGCTTGATTTCTGTTCCAGGGAAAATAATGGTTTTAGTATCATCTTAACAGGAATGGAATTATAATGAAATCACAACATGGGTTTGTTAAGTTGGGAGGGAGATCCTCTCTGCCCAATCTGACTAGCTGCTATGATGCAGTAACAAAGGAGCTGGATGAAAATGATAATTTTTGGTGTCGTATATTTTAATTACGACAGTAAAGCTTTTGACACTGTTTCACATGAGAGCCTGCTCTACGAATTGGAGCAGTGTGGCATTAGGGGCAAGTTACTGCTATGGATAAAGGGATGGTGGAGTGGCAGAAAACAGAGGATGGTTACAAATGAGCACTACTCCTTTTCTTGGATTAATGCATTAGTGGAGTCCCTCAGAGTTCAATGCTAGGCCCCATACTGTTTACAGTATTTATTAACAATATTGATGAAGGTATATCAAACTTGCTAAGTTGCAGATGATACAAGGGTGTTAATGACACAAATCAATGCACACTACTACAGCAAGACCTAGATAAATTATGCACTTGGACTGAGAAGTGGAAATTGAGGTTTAACATGAGTAAATATAAGGCACTGTATATGGACAGCAGTAATCTCAGAATAACATATCAGTAAGGTAGTACCACACTCAAGGTGGTGGAGAATGAAAGAGACCAAGAGGTAGTTGAATAGTGCAATGTGAGGTTCTCTGAACAGTGCAGACAGACTGCTAGAACAGCTCATGGGGTTATTTCATTGATATACAGGAATTTTGTCAGCAGGGACAAGGTGATTATTCCATTGCATAAGGAAATGGTTAGGCTACATTTTGAGTACTGCATACAGGTCTGGAATTGTAGGTTATTTTAAGAATGATGTTAATGTCTTAGAACAGGTGCAGAAAAGAGCAACCAGATTGCAAGAAGAACACAAAGAATGAAGTCATTTATGGTACTCTTATCATAAAGACTTCATTTCTGCAAATTGCACCACTTAGAAACTAAGCATTTGTGAGGAGACTTGGATTTTTGAAGCCTTTAAATGGATTGAATAAACTTAACGATGGTAGTATTCTAACGTTTCTCAGACAGTGTGATCAAGGGGACATAAATTGAAATGGATAGGTGCAAGTTAGATGTGTGAAAATTTTCTTTCAGCTATAGAGTAATTGATTGTTGGAACAAACTATCATTTGGTATCTGGAAGTGGTAGTTTGAATAAATTTAAGGAAAAATTAGACATTATTAGAAGGGATGGATAGATGAGGTGGGAAGTGTCCCCCCCCCCCTTTTTTTTGGCTGATGTTGTGTAAGCTTGTTTCCTTGCATCATTTGCAAGTACTACTAATAATAATTTTCTGGTCAGACTGTGAAATGTTCTATAGGAACTTAATCCTGTTCCTGCTTGGCTGCACTAATCTACTCTAGCCTTAATAAATTAATAAAAAGCGAAATACAAGGGAACTGTATTTATCTACAGTCATGACTAGAGCTTGGAATTAATAATTTATATGAATTTTAAACCAATGAAATACCGATTGGACACTACATAGCATAAAATTAAAATTCATACACATTATCTGTTATATTTTCATTATGGAAAAACATTCTGCTCTCACTGACGACTAAGAGTTGAGTACTTGGCACTAAGGCTGGGGCTCATGTTTAGCTCAGAGACAAGTATCATTATTGATGACTTGTCTGAGTTGCTGATATCTTTTTAAATTGTATCCTCAATTTTACATAGCCGAGTGGTTAGGAGCGTGAGTGCAGTAGCACGTGCTCTTTGAGTGGACTGTGATTCAAGTCCGTGACTATTAAATACAATTAATGATTATATTTATGATTTATTTATGATTTATAAATGTGCTGGAGTATAAACAAGAACTGTACATCTCAACTATACATTTAAAAATCGGATACAGCACCAGGATATCTGTGTCATAGTTTATAGGCTTCTCATCAGCTGGTGGGTGGCTTTTGATAGTGAATGTATACTGAACTGTTTTGTTTAAGTGAACAGCCAAGCATTATATGTAAGTAAAATTTCCATTTTATAAACATGACAACTGTTATGTTTACCTTTAATTCATAGAAATGGGCTGTCTTTGCTCTACATAGTATAATACTCTAGAATTGTAGAAGTATTTCAGTGCAGTAGTTGCAATAAAATCAAAATTTGGGCACTTTTTATCTCAATTATGGAGAGACCTCCTAATCTCACTGAAGGTGAAATGTTCTTGGGTACTTGGAGATAAATACCATTATTCATGGTTCTTCCTAAGTTGCTAATATCTTTTAAAATTCTATAGCACCTGAATAGGTGCATCTCTATATGTTTAAAAATCTAAGAAACTGCCAGGGCAACTGTTTCAAAGCTTACCATCAGCTAGTGGTGGATGCTTTTATTAATGAATGTATTATTAATGAACTGTAAATAATGTATTTTGTTTGAGATTCTAGAGGTTAAAGGTAAACATAACAGTTGTTATGATTTTAAAACGGAGGTTTTACTTCCAGACACTACTTGGCTATTCAGTTTGGCATACATCCTCTAATAGAGGCCAGCAAGCTTTTTAAATGGCTGTCCTAGCAGTGATTTCTCAGATATTTAAATATATATCTGTAGCAGTGCACTTATTGTGGTTGATGCTGTATAATTTTAAAAGATATTAGCAACTTAGGCAGAACCACAAGTAATAGTATGTCTTTAATTTGAACATAAGCCCAAGCCTTAGAACTAAGTACTCTGCATCAGTCTTCAGCAAGAGCAAAAAGTCTCTCTATGATAAAAATTGAATGCAAATAATGTGCACAAATTTTGATTTGATATCAGATACTGTGTTGAAATATTTCTTCAGTTTTCCTGAAGAAATATAAATGAGTATAATAGTTCCATATCTGTAATATGATTCACTTTCACATATGACTATGTGTACTTTCACATATTAATATGTGTTTAATAATAATATGAAGTGTTTCTTGTTATTGGAAGAAGTTATTACTTCTATTTATATTCTAAACAATTCTTGTAATTATATTCTAAACACTTATTTAAAAAACTAAATTTTTTTTAGTTACTCAGTCTTGTTATTTTTATTATCTGCAGAGAAGAAATGATGCCTGTAGCAGCTCTCTTGATCACAAGTTTTTTATATAGTGCTATTGTGTGGATAGCAGTTATTCTTATTTGTCGCTACACTCTTAAACTTCTTTTCATGTACAAAGAATGGATGTATGAACCTCGAAATAAACCAGCAAGTTTGAAGACAAAAATATGGGGTGTAAGTATTAATAATCAGATTTTACCTTTTGCTGAAAGGAGTTCAAGAATTGTGAA
Organism: Mastigoproctus giganteus; assembly: GCF_048544385.1. NCBI lineage: Eukaryota > Metazoa > Arthropoda > Arachnida > Uropygi > Thelyphonidae > Mastigoproctus > Mastigoproctus giganteus. Next base: position 70,821,061 of record NC_143583.1, read on the forward strand.
TTGCTATCTTTTAATAAAAGCACAGGAGGGTAGTAGTCCTATCCTTAGTTCCAGGTATCTTGCAACCATTTTTTGTAGAAATAATTGTCCTAGCCCAGGAAGCCACCCCCCCCCCCTTCTTCCATCATATCTTCAAATTAATTAATTTACCTTATTTTTTGTGGTCAATACAGTAATTTTTACTTGCTATTATAATGGAGAAAATAAAAATAAAAATATTCTTTTTTTATCTTGCCCCTGTTACTTTTATGTGACTTCATTATTTTTTAATTCCTAAGTAATGGTGCAAGAAACTGAAAAGGTCACGAAACCAATTCTGTTATTTGTCTGTGCTCAGTTCAGTTCAGATAGGTTTTATTTGTTACACACACACACACACACACACACACACACACACACACACACACACACACACACACACACACACACACACACACACACACATCCACAATGTTCTCAGAGCCAAATGCTTTGAAGTTTGTTGTTCTACTCTCAGCTTCTTGTGGAGTTTAAGATGATGATAAAAAAGCAGAAGTAGCTGTTTTTATTTGTTTGCATCAACAGTCCTGTCTTTAGAAGGAGCTTCTTGGGAGCATGGTGAATTAATTTTCTAAAAAATAAAATTTTATGATTTTATTCAAAAATTTTTTTTTTTGAAGAATTGTTATTTATAGATGTAAACAAGAAATTTTGTTTGTGATGCCAACACATACTAGGGATGACATTTTGTACTTAAGCATCCATAGTTTTGGAATTCAGTTAGCCCTTTTTTAGCAAGGGCTGTTCAGGTTCTAAGGTGAGAGCATGAAGTATTTTTGCTTTTGAGGCAACTGAGTCCTCAGTCAAGGATCCTCCCCCCCTCCACCTTCAGCTCCACCTTTACAGGATTCATTTTTGATTCCCCCTTTGTGTCAGTTGTTTCCGCAACTCCTGCTCTATAACACCCCCCCCCTTCTTTTTTTCACATCAGCTCTATACTTAGGAGTTTGGCTTGTGACCAGGAACCAGAGTGTGTTATTACTTCCTAGGGATAGTTATGTAAAAACACATAAATTACCAGAAAAATTATTCAATATAATTATCAATAATATTGATAACGCAAGATTTATTAACAATAATTCTCCAGTATTAGTGATTATTCAAGCTTTTGGTAATGGTATTTACCAGGACACATATATAGCAATGGCCTTGCTCTAATGTTATGATTATATATATATATAATCCAACTGTGTGTGTATATATATATATATATATATATATATACAGTTGGACCTCCATGTAACGAAATCGATCGTTCACCTAAAAAAGTTGTTATACTGAAATTTTGTTATAAAGAAATATGACCTTTTTAACAATGGAAAAATATTGTAATTCAACATTCAGTTAAGTGGGAATGTTGAAATACTCTAATTCAACATTCAGAGAAATAAGCGGAAATGAATAAATTTTCTAACATTTTAAAACAATTAATTTATTAATGTCACATATTAAGAAATTACTACTTAAATTACTACTTATGGACACAATATATTAGTACACTTAAGAATTATGTCATAAAATATTTGGTTATTTTTTGTTGTACACTGGATTTTACTGTACATCATTCATAAAAATGTTCACATTTGTTTAAGCACTCAAATATATTTTCTGGCACATTTTCTTCACGCTGAAGGTCTCGACACGAAGTTTCAAATGATGCCAACATTTCATGCTTGGAAGGTTTAATATTGCCTTCGTTGCCCTCATTTTCATCCAAGTCATAGTCGATATTGTCACTAGTTCTTTGAATACTCTTCAAAATGTTGGAGTTACTCGGATATATAACTATGACATTGTTATCAACTCCTATAAAGATTTTTCAAGAACAATTTCTCCACTGATCAAACCTCTTGCTTGGAGTTCTTCCCAAGATTGCTCAAGCAGTTCATTCCTCTCATCATTGTTAATTGGCATTTTTGCAAAACCTGCTTTTGTGAAACAATTCTTAATTGCTATTTCCATTACATCTTAACCCCACACGTTTGCCAACTCTGATATGCACATCTGCAAATCTATAACAGAATTTATAGGTTGGTTGGTTTCTATTCTCACTATAATTTTTTTTTCAGTATGCGCCTTCAGTAGTTGTTTGTGTTATTTAGTTTTTAGGAGCATTAGCAACTAAGGCCATATTGTCTGGGGATATGCGGTGATCATTCCCTGACCTTTCCACATCCTCTGTATTTGGTGGGCAAGGGCTTGAACCCTGGTCTAATCAAGAAGCGTGTGCTATGCACTGCTGCTCTTGCCCACCTGGCTATGGAGGTGCCAGTCCTTCAGTAGTGCATTTTCAAATTCTTGATAATGCCTTGGTCTATTGGCTGCAGTCTGGACGAGATATTCGGAGGGAAGAAAACAAACTTCACACTTGTAAGTTTCGAAATTACCAAGTGAAGGTGGGCAGTTGTCAACAATCAAAGCGATTTTTCTGTTTTCTTTTGTCATCTTTCTATCGAAATTTAAAATCCACTGTTCAAAAAATTTCATTTGCCATTCAAGCTTTTTTGTTGTAGTTGTAGTCCAACTCTAATGACTTTACTCCTTTGAAACATCGGGGTTGTTTACTTTTGCCTGTTACCAAAAGCTTCAGTTTTTCATTACCAACCATATTTGCACCAACCAAGACTGTAAATTTTCTCCTTACTATTTTTACTACTTACACAATTTTCACTTTAAAAGTCAGTGTCTTGTTCAGCAAACATTTAAAAACATTAAAAAAAATTTAAAAACATTGTATATTTGGTTATATAGAACAGATTTCTTTGTATTGTATGAATGGCGAGAATAAAAATGTAGTGTGGGCTTTCTTTCTGAATATTTTGGTCCTAAGCCTATTGTCTTTCTTGTATATTGTTAAATTTAGGAAGTTAATACTGTTGTCTTCCTCTAATTCAAGAGGAATTTAAAATCTGGACACCTGTATATCCACCAATAATCTTTATTTAAAGGGAAACTAATAATGCGTGCTGAAACCTTTAGCCTTTATGACAGCCTCTAGTCTCTGTGAGCACCCTTCACCAATTTTTTTGTAAATGGCCTCCAGTGCTTTCTGCACTGAGCCTTCAAAGTGGTGACCAGTTCAGCTGTTTTTTTTTTTGGACAGTCTCTTCTCACACACACACACACACACACACACACACACACACACACACACACACACACACACACACACACACACACACACACACACACACACACACACAATGATCCAGCTGATCCCAGAGGTTCTCTATTGGATTGAGGTCAGGGCTCTAGGTCGACCAGTCCGACTTTTCAGTACTCATGTTCTCAAACCATTCTGTCACAATGCAAGCATTATGATATGGAGCATTGTCCTACTGATACAAGTATGAACTTTCCCTAATGTGCTGTCACAATGTAGGTAATGCATTATTGTCTGGGATGACTAGGTAGACCTCAGCATTCATGGTTTTGTACAAACCAACCAGTGATCCCAGGAAAAACCATGACATCCCTAGAGCATCACGCTGTCTCTGCTAAACTTGATTATCTCTGGGTATTTGCCACACTTAGGCATGATGCCATATGTGGTACCATATATCATGACTCATCACTCCAAAGCATAGTTTTCTAGTGGTCAATGGTCCAAGAATGGTGGGCCTTACACCAAACTGGATGGTGTCTGGCATTCGATTGGTTGATCTGTGGCTTGTGGATGACTGCACAATTGTGTGATGTTGGACTGGTCAACCATCATCACGCAGTGTCCTGTGTGCTATACTAGAGCTAATGTGTCCAAATTGTCACACTGGAGTGCTACGAAAATGCAACTTGTATTCTGAGCAGACGATTTTTTTCAAGGCTCTCTTGACATGTTCTATCAGCTTCAGAGGTTTTCCAGGACGTTCTGTGTCGGTTTCAGCATCAGTCTGCTTCCATTTATAGATCACATTACCAGTTGTCAACTCTGGGATGTTCAGTGCTATTGAAATGTCATATACAAACCAATTGCTTATGTGTCACCCTATTATCATTCTGAGTGGAAGTCTATTAGCTCTGTCAATACCGCATCCTGCATTCACAGTTGTACTGCTGTATCCTTTGAAGGTGTACAAGCATATTGATAGTTGCCCGACACGTGGTACTGGGTAGGATGTGAGCAACTATCAATGGAATGGTGTCTGAATATTAATGGTAGGGTGGTCTCTCTCTCTCTCTCTCTCTCTCTCTCTCTCTCTCTCTCTCTCTCTCTCTCTCTCTCTCTCTCTGTGTGTGTGTGTGTGTGTGTGTGTGTGTGTGTGTGTGTGTGTGTGTGTGTGTGTGTGTGTGTGTGTGTGTGTGTGTGTGTGTGTGTGTGTGTGTGTGTGTGTGTAAATATATATTTATTTTTATTTTATTTTTTTTTAGTGTCTGCTGCATATCATGGAAAGAAAAACCCCACAGTTGTATAGTTTCCAAGCATCACTACCTCATCTTCCATTACCTTCTTTACATGATACCCTTACACGGGTAAATATAATTTTTCTTATTATATGCATTTCTCTCATATGAGGTGTGGCATTAAAGTTCCTGGACTGCTGCAATAAAAAGAACACAAAGTGAAGGATCTCAAAAATGGTTTTATTTTCATTCAAAGTAATTACCATCTGATTGAATGCATTTATTACGCCATTCTAAAAGTTTCCGAAATGATGATGTTGTTGTTGTTGGTTTTTAGGAGCATTAGCAACTAAGGCCATATTGCTCCGGGGATATGCGGTGGTCATTCCCTGACCTTTCCACATCCTCCCTATTTGGTGGTCATGGGCTCGAACCCTGGTCTAATCAAGAAGCGTGTGCTATGCACTGCAGCTCCTGCCCACCTGGCTACAGAGGCACCTTCTGAAACGAGTCAGGGAAGTCATCCAAAGAGCTGATGTTTAGTTCAGCAGTTATTGGAAAAGAGGACGAGGTCCATTGGTGTTAGATTGGGAAAATGGGTGGATGATTGATCTGTACAGTGCTATGTTCCCCCAAAAATGTCTTCAAAACAAGTGTGGAATGGATGGAGGCATTGTCGCGGCCCAAGAACCAGCAACATTTCTCTTGAAATTTTGGCCTCATCCAGAAAATGCACTTCATTGGCCTTTGAAGCACCTGTACATAGAATGTAGCATTGACTCTTTCCCCTTTAGGTATAAATTCCTCATGAATCACATCCTGTTTGTTGAAACAGGATGTGATTCATGATCAGCATCATTTTGATCCTGGACTTCTGTAAACAAAACCTTTTGGGCCTTGGTGATGATTTTGAAGTTCACTGCATGCTCTGCTGCTTTATCTCTGGATTGTACTGAACCACCCAACACTCATCTCCAGTGACAATACAATCGAGGAAATTAAGATTGTCTTGACAAGTCTGATGAAGTCTTTGCATGACATTCTTCATTGCTTCTGCTCATCTGTGAGGCTGTGCACCATAAGTTTTGCATGGACTTTCATTTCCCTAAATCTTCTTGCAAAAAATTTTATGAATCATCTCCTTTAACCCCAGGGGCTTACATCTGGTGAGTATGGGCTTGGCACACCCAGGGTCCTCAGCTGGATATCATCTCTCTCTCTCTTGCAGGATAATTCCGAATTTTTTTTTTTTTTTTGGCTGGTGCAGCATAAGCCTCAGGCTTCCTTTCACCATATAGCTAATACTAATAATAATAATTATTCATAACCAATTCATCAGCCATTATTCTGAGGGTGAAACAACAATCTCTTGCTAAAATATCCCAAACTTTTGCATCTGTGTTCTCATTTAAAGAGGTTGATGGATGCCCACTTCTGGGGTCATTGTGAACATCCTCATGTTCATCTTAAACCGCTTGTACCAGTTAGTGCAATTGCATCATTTCTGTACGTAGCCAACTACTTAAGTAGTTATGAATTGGCATCATTAAGTATATCTCATATTGTGAATACCTTCACAACGAGTTGCCATGATATTGCACTACCTCAAATAAATAATGCTTCACCATAGAAGAAGACTATTATTACTTATTCTCAGTGGATACCGTCACCCATATGGCACCGTTTCGGAACTTATTGGCTTCTAATCAGTGGACAGGCAGGTACCCTGGTGTTGCAATGATGACAACCCAATATGACATATACTTAATGATACCAATTCATAACTACTTAAGTAGTTGGCTATGTACAGAAATGATGCAGTTGCACTAACTTGCATGTCAGTTAACTCCCTATGTAACCCGAGGCTTTAGCCCTAAACTATTCTGCAGTCTAAATTACACCACACCATCAAGCATCTCTCATATTTTGGAGTTATACTGCACAACTGGGTTGTCATCATTGCAACACCAGGGTACCTGCCCACCCACTGATGAGGAGCCAATAAGCTCTGAAATTGTGCCGTATGGGTGATGGTAGCTGCTGAGAAAAAGTAATAATAGTCTTCTCCTATGGTGAAGCATTACTTATTCAAGGTAGTGCAATATCATGGCAACTCATTGTGAAGGTATTCATAATATGAGATATAGTGAATGATGCCAATTCATAACCACTTAAGTAATTGTCTACGTACAGAAATGATGCAATTGCACCAACTTATATGTCAGTTAACTCCCTACATAACCTGAGGCCTTAGCCCTAAACTATTCTACCACTTGTACCATTCAAACATAAAATTCTAGTACAACTTATCATTTTGTTACCATAAACAGTTTTTAACATATATTTTTCTCTTTCACAATTTCCTAGTTTAAAGCAAATAGAGCAATGAATGATATTCATTGATTTCTCTGTCGCAAAATAATGACATGGAGCATTAATGCTACTAATGAAACTGGTTGTTACTTGCAACCTTTGTGGCCTACTGGACTATCTCTGTACCATCCATCTGTTGGAGGAAGTCTGAACTTTAACATAACCACTTCTATTTATTTTCAAGCCCATCAGACATAACCACAACTGTACCAGTCCGGGAATTTTATTGTCACATCTCTTATATATATATGCTTCTTTTATTTTTAAGATATTTTGTTTTATTGTTTTCAAGTTAAATATTATGTTTTATGTTTATGACTCTTGATATTTTAAGGAGTCCTTATGTGCTGTAATGTAATAACTAGATCGTATGTATAGCTTAGCTTAATTTTCAGCACTCACCTCTGAGGTGAGTGCTGAAAATTAAGCTAAGCTATACATACGATCTAGTTTTATGTTTATTTAACTGGATGCAATTATTTACTTATATAGGAGATTTGGAATTAGTGTTAGAAAATATATATTTGCAAAGATAAGTACTTCTCATTTCTGCATTTTATATTATATGAATGAAAATATTATAATTAAATGAATTTTAGAAGCATGGAAGAGGATTCATTATAATTAAATGAATTCATTTAAGAGGATTCATTATAATTAAATGAATTTTAGAAGCATGGAAGCATTATTTTTAAGTAATAATATCTGAATTACAGAAGTAGGTAATGTTTTGGATGCTGGAATTATGTTGTAAGATATGAAGAGCTTAATTTTAACATAATATTAGGAATGGAAGTTTTTTATTGTTTCTATTATAATATATTGTTAATTTAAATAGAAGTCATTATCATATTATGACCTCCTGATGTGCGATGCTCCTATTTACATGTCACATTACCATTATAATTTCTGTCATGTTATCACCTATCCTGTGATTCCTGTGATGAGTTCTATTGAAATTTATGTAATATTCATATTTTTATTGCAATAAAGATTTCTTATTCTCAGAGCACATAAATTCTGGTGACAGTCCTGAGAACCAAGGCCATTTTGTGAAAGCATCTCCAGTTATGGTGTTATGTTGTAAATGATTTATTGTTATTAATTATAATATACAAGAGTTGTTCATTTAATACCTTTGGTAGTGACTTAAAATTCATTTTATGCTCTATAGGATGTGTTTTTGTTTTTAAAAGAATACAATTTTCACATTTTTGTGCATATAAAATTTTTTATTAGCAATATCTAATCTATATAATAATTTGCTTATGTCCCTCCATCCCCACTCTCCAGAACACTCTTTGAACTTGAATAACTCAAAGACTAAAGATTTTGACCTTATTCTTTCTGCAATAGGCTTTATTTAGGACTAAAATTGAGAAAAAAAATTGCGTGTGTACTACCCTGTATGCACGAAAGATGTTTTTTGTGTAAGCATCTTTGACGACACCTACTAAATTTCGAACAGCTAGAACTGAAATCATGAATGATGTAATTTATGTTCACGCCTGCTACTTACTCTACCGAATCAATGTTAATGATAAATAGGATACACGCCTGCTGCTTACTCTACCGCATCAACATTTGGAAGAGGTTAGGCCCATAGCCCAATTACCCATTTGATTGTAGCCATTTGTTGAATAGTATGATTGCAACAATACAAGTATTTGTATTGTTATAATCATACTATCATGTTCGATCATGTTACTCTGTCATGCTTTGTTGCAAATTACACATGCAGCGCTAACGATATCTGCAAGAAATGACAGTATTCATGCATAATATGCTAACAAAGCTGACTTGGCTCAGGATCTCAACGAGTACAAGCACGAGATGGTAATGCTGCACATTCCATTTTGCAATGAGGAAACAGATACGGTCAGAGATGAAATATGTCAAGATCTACGACGACAATGAAGAGCTCATACTAGATCGTAAATTGTATGAATCGGACTTGGACATTCACAAAGTGATTGAAATATGTAAGACGATGTGTCAAGACCAGGGGCGGCTCGTTGGTAGGCACTGCGGAACTGCAGCCCCCCCCACCCCATCTTTTTAAATTTAAATATGCAGTCAACAGAGTTATATGAAAATTTGTGAAAAAAATGCAACACAATGAATATTTTTATTAACAGCTCCCACATAGTATACTCATCCTCTATTTCCAATAATGAAAAAAAAAATAAAATAAAAAAAAATAAAAAAATAATTAAAAAAATAATTGCTTTATAATTACAAGTATTAATTACATAAATTAATTGCAATAATTACAAAACAAGTATTAATTACATAAATTACAACAATTACAAAACGCATTAATTACATAAATACTAAATAATTACAAGCATTAAATAGAGCTTGGGCCATCCAGGCCCAACCATAGTCTAAGGCCTTTGGTTTATGGAAGACAACTATTTCCAATAATCATTTCAATAACAAATGAATAAAAACACGAAATTGTTTTCAACTTCGATGTTTAACCGTAGGCGGACACAGTTATTGTGGAACTGTGTGCTACACAGTTTGACATTTTGCTCCCAGTGATTGAGTCAATGCCTGGTCGAGGAAGAGGTAAGGGAGACTACTGAGGCATATCCCATGACTGAAAGGGAAAAACTTCTGATGAAATTACAAGTTTTATATAGCAGATACGATCTACATAATTATTGCAAATTAATTGACTTGCTGAAATTTATCTCAGAAAATAATCTAGCCAAAGTTTTTGGTGAACTTACAAAACTCATAAAAATTCTTTTGACCATTCCGACGACTACTTCAGAGCCTGAATGCTGCCATTCGACATTAAAAAGAATAAAAACATTTTTAAGGAGCACTATGAATCAAGAAAGGTTAAATGCTCAAGCAATGCTTTCAACAGAGAAAAGCTTGGTCAACAGTGACCAAACTTGAATGAAAAAGTTATTAATCTATTTTCAACAAATAAAAACCAAAGAATGGATTTTATTTTTAAGTAAAATTTCAAGATTACCCAAGCCTGTTAATGGTTTGTGCCCAGTTAATGTTTTCTAGTATTTTTAACTTGCTAATTATTATTGCTATCTATGTCTACATGTCTTATAACCAAGGCAATTTAATGTAACTTTAAGAAGCAGCACCCCTATACATCAGAGTCACAAGCCGCCACTGGTCAGGACAACACTGATGTTGACCCTGGTGAAGCATGTGGTAATGACCTGCATAACCTAGTAATGTGACTGCGAGAAAAAGACCCCACCCTTTTGAAACTTTTACAATCATCCAAACAGCGAGATAAATGAGAACTAAAGCTCGCCACACTCAACCGACTCGGTGCAATTGCAAAGAAACGCAAAAACTTGATGACCAATGAGGACTTCTGCAACTTAATGAGAATGGCCAATAACAAGCAAAAGATTTTACTCGTACATGTAATTTGGAGTCTGTTATCTCCCAATTGCGAACCGATTCAAATATTCTTGACCAGCCCAGCTGATTGCAGAAAAACATTTATTATTTGCCTCTTGATGGATATATACAACCACTTCAATAATACAGATGGGTACTGTAACACCTACATTACATGTGCATCAACTGGTAATGCTGAAGTGCATGTAATGTAATGATCTTGGATGTGCTCAGAGCTGGCATAAACCAGCTCTGAGCACATCCAAGATCACTGCCTTCAAGATATCTGTTTCTCTGGTTACCAAAAGGTTTCTGCCATGGTTAGCCCAAAGCCACCTAAGTGGTATGCCCCGAATCATAAATGTTTTTCCGCAGCCAGCTGGTTTATGCCTGCTCTGAGCACATCCAAGATCACTTCCCATGATCCTTTGCACAATCTCCTCTCCTGACTCCATTCTTTTTGCCTTTCCCACATATTTTCCACAGCCAGCTAGTTCATGCCAGCCCTGAGCACATCCAAGATCACCTTCCATGATCCTTTGGGAGGTGATCTTGGATTTTACTTTACTGTAATTTTGCAAGATATCCATTTCTCCGGTAACCAAAAGGTTTCTGCCACAGGTGGCAATGGTTAGCCCAAAGCTACCTAAGTGGTATGCCCGTTAAAAGTTTTTTAAATGATCGTAAATGTTTTTCCGCCACCAGCTGGTTTATGCCAGATCTGAGCACATATAACATCACCTCCTATGATCCTTTGCCTGATCTCCTCATCTGACTCCATTTTTCTTTGTTATGAAACGGAAATGACGTCATTTTTGCGTCGCAAAATCATGACAAATTGATTTTACTACCGTCTGAAATTTAGTAGGTGAGCTGCAAGATCATCTCCCATGATCTTTTGCGTTATCTCCTCTCCCGACTCCGTTTTTCTTTGTTATGAAATGGAAATGATGTCATTTGACCTCATTTCTGCATTGCAAAATTGTGACAAAATGAGTTTGCTACCATCCGAAATTTAGGTGCAGCCGAAGATGTTTACACATAAAAAAAAAAAAAACAAATTATATATATATATATATATATCCAAATATTTTCTGACTAATTTTCAAATCCCAAGAATTAATTTCACTCCCAGTGAATTCCGTTTTTACCTGAGTTTGTCTCACTAAAATCTTAGCTAGAAGCGAAGGCAGCCAAGGGAAAGGTTGTGTAATTACTTTGATATTAATCTTTACTTCTCTGAAACATTTTGGTGAAATATTTGCCATGGGTATTCTAGTTCTAGAATAATGTTCTGATCAGATATCAAAATGAAGGTTTAATACTTTCTTTTAGCATGGTAAAACTTGGAACAATCTTTTAGATGCAGAGGAATGCCTCACACTTCTTACATTACCAGATTGTATTTCTCTCCTTCTTGGATGCAGGCACACTGTTTAGAAATTCCTTGCAGTTGCTGTAATATGTGAAGGAAAGTGCCTTTCTGTGAGATAAGGCAGTCCTCCTTTGATTTTCTTCCCCCCAAAAAAGGTCTTTATTCCACTGTGTGCATATCTGACAATCTATGGACTACCTTGTACCAAAATTCTAGGAAGGATTCCTCTTGTCCACAGCCTTTTTCATACACAATGTTTGCATTTGCTATTAAGATTTCATCACATGATAGAAAAGTTTCCTGTACCATCTAACACTTTTTCTGAGGTACTTGTATGATTTGAATTTTTGGTCCACCACGTCTTCCCCACCATGTTGGCATTGTATTCAGTTATAACATCTGGCTTCATATTACTTCTTTTGTCTTTTTGTTAATTTTTCCAATTTACTCATTGTTCCTCTGTGGATTGTAGACAGGTAACAGAGACATCCTATTATCATGCCAATTTTGTTCATGAGTCATGTGATGTGTAGCAAAGATCAATTTTTTTCATTTAATAGACACCAGTTCTTTTGGCATTTCCTTTTTTCTTGCAAATTCACAGTACTACAAGCTACTTATCCATATTGTTGTTGCAACTCCTGAAATAATGTAGGACTAATGAAGCACTTTTCCCTGAAAAAAATGTAGTACTTATCTATTAGTCTGGACAAAAAATGTATTTTGTAGCTAGTGCATGGCTCAACTTTAGTAGAACAACTCCCACCTTCTTTAGTCCAGTATATACAAAAAAAAAAAAAAAAAACCCTCATGCTTAATTTATGTTAGCTTCACAAGTAAAATATACTTTCAGGCCAAACTTGGCCCACTTCTGTGGAATATATTGCTTCATTATAAGTTTTATTTTGAAGATTATAAGGCTTTCATCAACAGAAATTTTCTGCCTCTGGCATTAAAGTTTTTCCTGAATGAAGTGTATAACAATTCCATGAGTGGCCGATTCTTCTCAGACACTGATTGCTTTTGACATTGTTATTGTCAAAATGTAGTTATTGAAGCAGTGACCTTTGCAGAAATATGGTTTCATGGAATATTTAGGGTATGAAGTATATAGTCCCTTATCCACTATAGCTTCCTTCAACTCAGGCTTGTGGATTATATGTATTAACAAAATGAGAGTAATAAAGTCTTAAACACTGATCTCACTACTCAGTTCAATTCTTTCACAATCTTATTTTTACATTTTAATTAGTGGAGATACAGCATTGTAAGGACATTTCTTTGCATATTTATTTGTTTCAGTGATAGTACAGTTTACTGTATTGGGTATTCTTCATTAGAAAATAATAATATCTGAATATTTCTATCACAAAAAAATATGTCTTACACATGTTTGTGTCCATTTCAGTACTGCTCCATTTGTCTGCTGAAAATGCTGATTGGTAGTTGTATTACTTTCATTTGCATAGCTGCCAACCCTTTGGATTTATGACAAGCTATCTTTTTTATTTAGTTTGACCCATCGCTAATTCACTGTCATAATATAGTTGGTGACAAAGAGATTTTCCATCTTTTTGCAAAAACTCAGTATTTCTCACCCTTTTCTCAATATTTCTCAAAAATAAAACTACTCTAAAATTGGATTTTTTTTTTCAATTTTGCAAATTTCTGCTTATTTTTGTTAATGAATGGGCCATCAGGCTTGCTGTGGTTTTGTATTACATTGCAAAATTTCTATTTTGCAATGTAATTTCTACATTGCAGAATAGAAATGCATGATAATTGCATTGTTTTGTGCACCAATTTTATACGATTTGTGTAGTGTGAAGTTTATTAACAATGCCTCTCAGTAAACTACCAAAGAAATGTGATGTAAAATCTGAAAACGGTTGTGACAAAATAAACTTCTGAAAAAATCTTTTGACAGATGTGCAAGATTTTCCCTGTAATGTAAAATCTGAAAAAGGTAGCAGTTTGCCTTGTGTACTGTATGTAGAAGTGATTTTTCAATTTGATGCAGTGGTGGGAAATGTGGTGTATTCAAACATTTGAAACAAGTAATAACAACAGTGCTTACTTGTTTGCAGTACTTTCTGTGCACTGCATAGTATGCAATATACATACAAAGAAAAACCAAAATAAATGTTACATTTTATGGTGCCAAATGTTTATTTTCATTGTTTTTTATAGAACAGTCTTTTTCTGAGTTGTGTTATACAGGTGTGTTATTTAGAATTTTTCCCGTTAGCAAAATAGAAAAAAAAAACACGGTTGTGGAAGAACTAAAGCACAGGTATTAGTGTTAGTAGTGGTAAATGATACAAGAAAGCAAGTCAGAAAGCAAGAAAGCATATCAGTCAAAAAAAAAAAAAAAAAAAAACACAACTTCCCATTTCACCAATCTATCCCCTCCAATGGTTTGTCTAGTTCTTTCTTGAATTTATTAAAGCTGTCCACTTGAACAACATCAGATAGAAGTTTGTTCCAGCAATTATTCACCTGCTGTCTAAAGGCAAACATCTGTTCTGCAACCATCCTGTCTCAATTTCAATTTATGCCCCCTCATGTGTGTAGTCTGAGCAAGAGGGAAAATCCCATCAGCATTGGGCATGCTCAATCCATTCAAAGCCTTAAACATCTCAATCTATTCACATCACAGGTGCCTAATCTCCAGAAGCTGCAATCTGCAAAACTAAGCCTTTCTTTGTAAGAGCACCCATTTTTTCCCTTCACCTATCTCATTGCCCCTCTCTGTACCTGCTCCAGCAGCTCTACATCTTTCCTTAAATGAGGCTGCCATACCTTTATACAGTATTAAAGATGTGGCCTGACCATTCCCTTGTACAATGGAATAATCACCTCCTTATCTCTGCTAGAAAAATTCCTGTATATCATTGACAAAACCCCATCTGCTGTCCTGGCAGCCTGTCTCTACTGCCCAGAGAATTTCATATCTGACTGCACAGGACTTTTTTCATTTTCCACTGGCCTGAGTGTAGTGCCACACAGTTGGATTACTGCTACCCATGTGCAATACTTTTCATTTGTCAATGATAAACCTCAATTGCTATTTCTCAGCCCAACTGCTTAATTTTTTTAAACATCTTGTTGCAGTAACATATCGTTATTACTGTCATTAGCCACCCAGCTGACTTTCGTATCCTTTGCAAACTTAGACATTAAGCCTGATATACCTTCATCAACATCATTGATAAATATAGAAAACAACAATGGGCCCAGCACCGAACTGTGTGGACTCCACTGAAAACATTATTCCATGAAGAGCATTGTCCTGATATCAGCTTTGTCTTATCCCACTCAACTGTTCCTTTATCCATAGCAATAACTTGCCCTTAATGCCACACTGCTCCAATTTGTACAGCAGTCTATTATGCGTAACACTATCAAAAGCTTTCCTGAAATCCAAATATATTATATTAAAATTATTTTTTCCATTCATTTCCTTTATTACTTCATTATAGTATCCAATCAGATGGGTCAGGCAAGATTTCTACTTGACAAACCCATGCTGTGCCTAACGTATAACTGTAGTCCTCTCTAGATAGTCTTGCATTACTTCTTTAACCAGTGATTCCATTATTTTCCTTTAAACAGAAGTTAATCTAACAGGTCTGTAATTACTCGTCATCCTTTGATCCCCTTTCTGAATTGGGGATACATTTGCACTTCTCCAAGCTGTGGGAACTTCCCCTGAATCTGAAAATGCTCTCATAATTATGGCTAAGGATTTGCAATAAGATTTGATCTCTGTACAGTTGTTTGTTGTGTTCATCAGAGTCATTAGGCCTATAATTCACTTCTACTCTCATGTTTGCTTTCCCAGTGCTGAAATCACACCAAATTGAGTCAACATTGCACTGTCTACTCTTGTCAACTGGATGCAACACCTTAGATTTTGTTTTTTTAACTGACAGCATAACCCCTCCTCCCTTCCTATCCTGTCTATCTTTTCTGTATACATTGTACTCCCCAAATCCAAATCTGCGTTCCTTATATCTATGGGACACCATGTCTGTTATATTCCAACAATAACACTTCAAATTCACCAAATTGATTTACTATACTAATAGCATAGATGTGCATTCAAGTATAAATTAACCTGTTCTTAGTGGTCAAGAATTTTATCCCCATTTTACTCATAGTTACTCTTACACATCCTATGTATTTACTTGTTTCATGATAACTCTCAGCAGTTCTTGAAATCACCAGCACCTTGCTCTTCAGGCTGCTGCTCATATCAGTAGAAGCAGTGCAAGAATCACTTTCACCTCTGCTTGTGGCTACTGTTAATCTATTAGTCAGTGAATCCCCCCAAGCTAGCAGTTTTCTGACCCACCAACACTGCCTCGATAGGATCAGTAAATATTCTTTCTCTATATATTTAAGTGTATACCATCCCTGTAGAAGCAGTCGCTCATGTTAACCAGCATAGACCACACTGATAAAAATTCTACCCCCTGAACCTTGCACAATCTCTCCAGGGCAAAGTTGATTGACAAGGCGCTCATCATATACTGCCTTCTGTCGTGTCTGGGCAGAACTGTAGTCTCTTTCAAACCTTTATAACCCCCCTAACTTGTGATTTTTTTTCCACATTGACCTGTACTTGTTAAGTAAGTCTGCATGTCTCCTAATCTTAATGTCAGTAGCACCAATATCACCTTTTGTGACCTTAAAAGATATCTGCTCTACAACGCCATGAACTTTTGCCCCTGGCAGACATACCCTGGTCATATTCTACTTATGCAGAACTGGAATTTGGGGAGTACAGTGTGTACAGAAAGAATAGATAGCATAGGAAGGGAGGAAGTGTTGTGCTGTTAATTAAGAAAAACATAAAATCAAAAGAAGTGAACCCAGTTGATATAGATGAACAGTGCACTGTTGAGTCAGTTTGGTGTGACATAAGCACTGCGAAAGCAAAAATAAGAGTAGTAGTGTGTTATAGGCCTAATGACTCGAATGAGTACAACGAACAATTGTACAGAGAAATAGTGGGCTAGTAAATCAGAATGTCTTATAATGGAGGATTTTAACTTCCCAGATATTGATTGGAACTTGTGGGTTGGTCACTCACACACTAGTAAGACTTTTGTGGATTTATTGGATAATTGTTTTCTGCAGCAGCATGTTCAAGAGGCAACCAGAGAGAGAGAGAGAGAGTAATACTCTTGATCTGGTTATCAGCAGTGATCATTCATGTATTAAGAATTTGCAGATAAAGAAACCATTATTAGGTGGCAGTGATCACAGTGTACTGATGTGGTATTTACTTAAAGATATAATTACCATCAGAGGTAAAGGAAGGGATTTTTGCTTCTGTAAAGGTGACTACAGTGGTCTCAGACAGTTTTTAAATTCTGTACAGTGGGACCAACTGATGATGTTACCAACAGCAAATTCTAATTAGTAAGCATTCAAGGAATTAATAGGGAAGCTACTAAAAGTTTCATACCTATTAAGAAATATTGTTCAATGTTTAGGCCTAAATGGTTATCAAATGAACTAATGAGACTCGTAACAGAGAAGAAAAATGCAAGGGATATATATAAAGTGACTCAGAAGCCTATGGCAGATATAAACTTGTCTGTAATCAGGTCACAAAGGAGGTTAGGCAGGCGAAGACAGATTACGAGAAATCCTTGGCAAAAGATGCTAAGAAAAACAGCAAGGATTTCTTTACTTATATAAACTCTAAAAGGAAGGGGAGGAATATGATTGGTCCACTTGACATTGATGGTTCGACTGTTGATGATCCTGCTCAGATAGCAAACAAACTGAATGAGTATTTTGCATCTACATTCACTCATGAGGAATTATTAAGGTTTGAAAATGGCAGAAGGTTATCAAATTGTAGCAGGGTACTTAATGATTTTGTAATAACTGAGAGCAAAGTGGAGGAGAAATTGTTGAAGTTAAACATAAGAAAGCACCTGGGGTGGATGGATCTATCCAGTTATATTAAAGGAGGTGGGAAAGCAACTAAGCAAACCCTTAGCCATAATTATGAGAGCATCCTTGGACTCGGGGGAGGTCCCCATGGACTGGAGATATGCAAATGTATCCCCAATTCACACAGAGGGATCGAAGGGTCACACGAGTAATTACAGATCAGTTAGTTTAACTTCTCTTCTGGGTAAAGTAATGGAGTCACTGGTTAAAGATGCATTGCAGGATCATCTGGACACAACTGCAGCAATAATTCAAACACAGCATGGGTTTGTTAAGGGAAAGTCTTGTCTGACAAATTTGATTGGTTATTATGATGTGGTTACAAAGGAACTAGATGCAAAAATTAATTTTGATATCATATATTTGGATTTCAGGAAAGCTTTTGACACTGTTGCGCATGGAAGACAATTGTACAAATTGGAGCAGAATGGTATTAAGGGTAAGTTGCTACAATGTATAAAAGGATGGTTAAGTGGGAGAAGACAGAGGGTGGTAATCAATGGGTGCTGCTCTTCGTGGACTAATGTTATTAGTGGAGTCCCACAGGGTTCAGTGTTGGGTCCATTGCTGTTTTGTATATTTATCAATGATATTGATGAAGGTATATCAGGCTTAGTGTCGAAGTTTGCAGATGATACAAAGGTTGGCAGGGTTGTTAATGACAGTAATGGCAGTGTGCTACTGCAACAGGATCTAGATAATTTGGGCAGATGGGCTAAGAAGTGGCAACTGAAGTTTAACCTTGACAAATGCAAAGTACTGCATATGGGTAGAAGTAACCCGAGAGAAAAGTACCAACTGTGTGGTACTACACTTAAGGTGGTAGAAAATGAAAAAGACCTGGGAGTAATTGTGCAGTCAGATATGAAGTTTTCTGAGCAATGCAGACAGGCTGCCATGGCGGGTTTTGTCAATGATATATAGGAATTTTGCTAGCAGGGAAAAGGAGGTGATTGTCCCTCTGTATAAGGCAATGGTCAGGCCAAGCCTTGAGTACTGCGTACAGGTCTGGAGGAAGGATGTAGATTTGCTTGAGCTTGTACAGAGAAGGGCAACAAGATTGGTGAGGGGAATGAAGGGATACTCTTACCAAGAGAGGCTTAAATTCTGCAAATTGCAGTGGCTGGAGACTAGGCACCTGCACGGTGATCTGAATGAAGTGTATAAGGCCTTGAATGGATTGAGTACGCTGAATTCTGATGGGATCCTTCCACTTGTTCAGATTATGAATCTAAGGGGGCATAAACTCAAATTAAGAAAAGTCAGATGTAGAATAGATGTGCAGAAATGTGCCTTTAGCCAGCGGGTGGTTAATTGCTGGAACAAACTTGTATCTGTCGTTGTGGAAATTGATAGGTTAAATAAATTTAAGGAGGAACTGTACAGGCATTTGGAGGGAATGGTGTGATTTTTTTTTTTTTTTTTTTTCTGGCTGATGCTGCATAAGCTCATACACTTGCTTTCTTGCATCACATGCCACTACTACTACTACTATCTTTTTTGCAAAATATATTTACCGTTTTCCTGACAATAGTCATCCACAATAACTGGCTCCTGCGGGACCAGTGCATTCTGCCCTGAAGGTTGCCGCTGTGTTGCTTGATGCACAAGAGTGAGCTCTGGTGTTGAGTTGGGCAGTTGAGATCTTGATGGGTGCCCGTTTTAATTCCTCCAAGTGCATAACTCTACTCTTCAAACTCTCATAGATTCCCATTAGAACACTGAGTTGGTGCCTAATTTCTTGACACAATCTCTGCACCTAGGACACACAAAGACATCCTCCTTGACTAGATCATGTCCTGTTCCAGTAAGTCCACAAACATTTCACAAGTTGCACATTTTTTTAGACTGTGATGCATTGGTGAATTGCCTCCTTCAGTTCTTCCATGAGGCACAGCACTTAAGCTACTTTGTGCCCGTTGCTTTGCTGCTCTAGTATGGGGCATGATTTCTGTTAAAATACAATGTAATTGATTAATTGATGATACTACACTAAGCTTAACAGATTCCTAAATGCTGTGATACTTATCACACTATCTAGTTTTACGTTATACCTTACACTATAATGTTGGAGATATACATTGTACTATACCACAACAATCACAATGTTAAGTTAGGTATATCCTTGGCTGAACACAAAAAAGATATTGTATTTTTGTTTATGTATTAGGCTGTACTGTTATTCTTGAAAGTTATGATTTATTTATAATATATAAGAACATTATTCTATTAACTCCACCCTATGCGATTGGAATTTTAGAGCTATGTACAGTATTTACCACAATTAAAAAATTAGAATTTCCCTTCCACTCACCTATAATACTATAACAGTGGTTTCAAGTTTTGAATGATACAAAGGTTTTACATATATTAAGCAGTAACCTACAAAATCTCTATAACTAAATTCAAAATAAACTAAGGAGTATGACTAGGACTATAAAGCTACTTATAGAATATGATTTAATATGACAATTAGATCAATAAAATGGCAAACATTTATAAAAAATTTGTTTCCTGGAGTTGAAAATTTTTCAACTGGCATGTGGATACTCTGTGTTCCTCCTGTTTTCTTAACGTATTACATTGCTTATTGCATGTAACTTTCTTTTTAATATTTTAAAAAATAAAATTTTTAAAACATGCTGTGTCTTACACCTTTTATTTCCAATAAAGATTAATTCTGCTGGGAAAAAAGAAGAAAAAAAAAAGGTTTTTAAACATAAAATAGAAGCATCAGTTTCTTGGTTTATTTTATTTTCCAATTTAATTTTGGTGCACAAAATTTTAAACATGCACATGTGCATATTTTTTTTGCTTATTATTTATTTGATACTGTTAGTTACTTCTGTTTTCAGGTTTATTTCAAAGTTTTATTTCAAATTAGCACCCTTTACTGGTCTACAAATCACACTTCACAGCGTAAAAAATTTGAAATAATGTATGTTGCTTCCCACAGAGTAGCTGCCATTTGGAGAGAATGTTTGGTTCCTGTTATTGTCTTTACTCTGAGAAAACAGTAATAAATCTTTTAAAATAACTAGATTAAGAGGCAGATGTTTATTGAACTAGTAGGAGAAGAAAGTTTATTGAACTAGTGGGAGAAGAAAAACAAGTAACCTGAAACTTTAGGCAAACACATCTTTGGCATTTGTCTGATACCATGGCACCCTTCATGCAAAATCCAAGTCCCAAATATGGTGGTGGGACACCTGATAGGTTCTCCCATGCAATTTCTATAAGAAAATCACTTCAGATACTATTGCAGTAAATGTTTGTCTATATTTAGGAAGGTATATTTTAAATTTTTAATCATTGATTAATGGTTAACATAATTTTAAGGGCTCCTGTCAGGTGTTCTACCCCTATTATTTGCTTAAATATTGATAGGATATATTGTATGAATAAAACTTTTAAGAAATAATAATTGATATTTAGAAACGACACTGAACATAGCCTTCTAAAAAAATATTCTAAAAACTTACTTAAAGCTGAGTTGAATTTGCCCACAAAGTTGCATATAACCTGATAGGTAGCTTATTATTTGTAGACCAGTGTGTGACTTTCTGCCCAATTTGGCTACACTGTCTTGACTTACATAAAATTTGCCCTTCAGTAAAATTTGTCCACATCTCTTGTGATTTTTTAAGATTTTCCTATTTAACTGTTCCTTTCATGTGAAATTATAAACATTTTATTGGTAGTAACAAATTTTGATTTTAACATAATTCATAAAAGTTCATTTTCTTTGTAATGCAGTTGTTATGATATAAAATTGAAAAACCTGTACTACAAATTGTTTAATGCATTATAAAAAAAAAAACTGATAACAGTGAAATTATCTTACATTATTCAGTAAATATTTGACAGAGCTTTTTTATGGATTTTTGGATACAATTTCAGACTCGTGTGCAGTTTCTTGTAATGTGCTTTCTTTTTCTTGTTTTATCTTAAACCCACAGTATCTCCAATCGGTAAGGCCACTTCACAATGATGATCAGTATAGCAGGATGGAAAGACATGCTATTGAGTTTGAGAATGGAATTGGACGTAAACTGCAGCGTTACTTGTGGCTTAAATCCTGGTGGGCATCCAATTATGTAAGTTTTAAATATGATTAACAATATCAGCAAAAAAACATTTAATGTAAAATAAAAGTGAACAAATAAAACTTAATTTAAAGGGAATGAAAAACCATAAAGTTCTTGTAGTGCTCGCAAAAATGAAGCCAGCATTGCACCTCACTTCTGACGTGATGAGATAAAATTTAGACTTTATTTAGCAGACTTTTCACACTGAAATGGAACAAATTTTCACTATTTTATTATTATTATTATTTTTATATTTAAAAACAAAAAATCACAAGTTATTACGAATTCACTATCTTTAGTTTTGTATTTAAGTTGCTTTGGAAAACTGATTTTTGTATTGCTATGAAAATTTGGCATACTTTGAGAAAATAACACTATGCTGCATTCTGTTTTTCTGTCATTACTTACTTTCTTGGGATTGTATTGTCCTTACTATGACAACGACAGAGCTCAGGCTCATGCTATTTAGAAATGACTGTTTATTTATCCACTGTTTATTTATCCAATTCATATTAGTAATAATGATTGTAATCAAATAACATCATCAAGAAGGTGAGTCCTTTTTTGATTAAAAACTCAAAGGCACAATTTTGGAACCTCAGATGTTTATGTGCCATAAAACTACTAAACAATCAATCAGTCAATCAAAGCACAATTTTGATGTTTTGGAACTGTTTGATTCCATCATCAGATAATAGGTAGTCTAAGTTAGTGTCTTTGTGTTAGTGACTGTGGTAAATGATTGTATTAAATCTAAATGAGCAGCCAAGCATATGTGGAAGAAAACTTTAAATTGAAAACATGATTTTCATTATGTATATAATGAATAGATAATAGAACAGCAAAGGCTCAATATGTTCTATGTTACAAATAAATTAGTTTAGAAATGGAAGAATTACCTCTATGATATCTTGTAGAACACTTCAGTGCTAATACTCTCCCGTTGTTGAATAACTATACAAATAGATTACATGTATTCCACACCCTCGTTGACAAAATCAATGATCCAGTGCACCATGGAATCATTATATAGTGGTGATTATGATGTCATATATGTTGAATATTTGTTTGCATGTGTGTTTTGTTATAGAACATAATTTGCTTTTGAGTTGTGCTGAGCATGCAGGAGCATTATTCAGAAATATGTTTCCTGATAATGAAATACCAAAAAAAAAAAAAAAAAAAAAAGTATATAAAAAATATATGTATGTATACATTGAAACTTACCTTTAACGGAGAGCCATGGGGAACGAGAATTCGTCCTTTGTCCGTTACAGAGGTGTCCACTAACAAGAAGTCTGAGGGAGAAAAAAAAAAAAAAAAGAAAGAAAGAAAAATCGTCAAACATGTAAAATTAAATTATATACAGATTTTGCACAATATTTTTGTAAATAATATACATACAATTGTGCTATGCATATTATGACTTTATCTTAAGAAAAATACATACAGTAATCGCTTATTTTCTTCTGCACCTTCTTCTGGCTGATAATTTTGTTTTCAACATTTGTTTGGAGTGAAGAAACCATCGAAAGTCCTTCAGTATCTTCTTCATCCGCGAAAAACATTTTTAAACAATTAATTTGTATGAGCGCTTCTTCCATTTTCATCGGTGGTTCATCGTTAATATGTTCTTCGACAGAATGACCTCCTTCCATTTCTTCATCCTCATGAGGAACTTCTTGAATAATATCGATGATAATGTCGTTGATATCTAGAGCACCATCTTCTGTAGTGAGGTTCGAGTCTATATCTTTGTAGCCAGGGTCACTTGTAGCTGAAGTATCCTGCATTATCATAGATGTTGAAGTTCTTGTTCTTCTTGTTGATCCACATTGCTGTTCACAACTTCAATTTTTGCATTTGAGAAGCCAGACTTTACAAAACAGTCCACAACAGTTTGTTTTCTAATTGCATTTACTGAAGAGGAAATCCATTGAATCGCATCTAGGATGCTGATTTTCTTTGCAAGGTCACTCGCACATGTTACATTGTTCATGTTTGCAATGAGATGTCTTAAAACACGTTTTCTGTAGTGAAGTTTAAAATTTTTTATTATCCCTTGATCCAAGGGCTGACACTCTGCAGTTGTGTTTGGTGGCAGAAAAACGATTTGAATGTTGAACAATTCAATGTGCGGTGAGATGCAGCGTTATCCATGAAAAGAGTAATTTTTCTGTTTTGATGAATCATGTTTTGGTTAAAGTGACTTATTCATTCGCTCATGATATCTCGTGTCATCCACGCTTTTTTATTAGACTTCCAGTCAACATTCAAAAGATTCAACTTTATGCCCTTGAAACAATGAGGATTTTTTGGTTTTCCTATAACAAGAGATTGTTCAAAGTCTCCCAACATATTTGTACACAATAGTACAGTCAAACGTTCCTTAGAAATTTTTCTGCCCTGGCACTTTTCGTTTTTTAGACTCATTGTTTTTTCAGGAAGAGCTTTAAAAACAACCCTGTTTCGTCACAGTTGTAAATATCCTTAGCTTCAAAATCACGACTTAAATCTTCCAATTTGACGGTCCACTCTGTTATAACCCCAGTATTAACAGATACACCTACACCACTTATGGTTTTCCAAGAAATTTTATGTTGAGTTTTGAACTTGTCTAGCCATCCCACAGAAGCTTTGAACTCATTTACTCCCATAGATTTCGCAACCTCCAAAGCCTTTTCCCTAATAATAGGCCCATTAATGGGAATTTTTTTAGCACGTGCGCGACAAAACCACTCATACGTAACATTGTCAATTTGAAGTCCAACAGTTTTCGGGAATGATTTTTGAACCTGATCATTTCAGTGTTGCCAAAATTGTTTGAGCAGTTCATATTTTTCCTTTAGGATGTCGCTTACCTGCGTTTTCTCAATTTTGAATTTTGCAGTGAGATTGCGAACGCTATTTTTTTGGCGATCATACGCATAAATGAGTTTGACTTTATCTTTTAACGTTAAATGTTTACGTGAAGACATTGTGCACTTCACATGACACTGAACAAAACTGAAAACTAAAACTCAAAAGACGAAAGGCCGACCAAATCCCCCCCCCTGCACACACTGAATTCATCAGAAGTTTTACACATTCCTTAAAATTCTTAAAAAAGGGTTTAGAACCGCGACGTAAACCTTGATAAAATTCAGATAATCAGAAATAGAAAATAAACACACGATTGAGGCAATATGTGGAAGAAAAGTTCCTAGAAAAAGGGCCATGAGCTCGCTCGCTCACTGTCCGTTATGGGGAGATCAAATTAAGTGCTAATCTAAACGAAACAGTGCAGATTGCCTGTCTGTGTCTGTTACAGAGAATGTCCGCTAGACAGAAGCTGAAAACACGTTAAAACTAATAGTGGAGAGTAGGGGAATTTGAAAATGTCCGTTAGGAGAAGTTTCACTGTACAATATAATAGGTAATATAGAGGCAATATGGGAAAAGAGTGAAGGAACAAATGGATAAACAATGACTGAAGTAGAAAAGAAAGGAGAATAGAAGGAATATGTATCTAAAAAAATTTGAAAATATTTAATATAAGGCAAATACAGGCAGTTCTCACTTTGAGTTTTCACTTTACAAGTTATATTTATCAAGTATGAACAAAATCAAAAATATGGACATTAATTGCAATAAATAAATGTTAAATATTCATAAATACGGCATTTCAAGTCATGTGCATAGCTATACAATACTACAGTACTACTTAATATTGTATAGCTACGCATTAGCATTAGCATTAGTAGAGGCATTTGATGCAAGAAAGCAAGCTTATGCAGCATCAGCCAAAAAAAAAAAAAAAACCACTTCCACTTCACCCCTCTGTTCGTTCAAAATACCTGTCCAGCTGAGCCTTAAACTTATTTAGGCTATCAACCTCCACCACAAGGGATGGAAGTCTGTTCCACCAACCAACCACTCGCTGGCTAAAGGCAAATTTCCGCACGTCTATCCTACATCTGTCTTTCCTCAATTTGAATTTATGCCCTCTCAGGTGATTATTCTGAGCTAGAGGAAGAATCCCATCAGCATTGAGCATGCTTAAACCATTCAAGGCTTTATACACCTCTATCAGATCACCTCGCTGGTGCCTAGTCTCCAGACACTGTAATTTGCAAAACTTAAGCCTTTCTTCGTAAGAGCACCCCTTTGTTCCATTCACTAATCTTGTTGCCCTTCTCTGTACTCGTTCCAGCAGCTCTACATCCTTCTTGAAATGAGGCCTCCAGACCTGTATACAGTACTCTAGGTGTGGCCTGACCATCGCCTTATACAATGGAATAATCACCTCCTTATCCCTGCTGGAAAAATTCCTGTATATCATTGACAATACTCCATGAGCTACTCTTGCAGCCCGTCTGCACTGCTCAGGGAACTTCATATCTGCCTGCACAACCACCCCCAAGTCCCTTTCATTCTCTACCACTGTCAGTGTTGTACCATAGAGTTGATACGTTGCTCTGGGGTTGCTGTTTCCCATGTGTAGTACTTTACATTTGTCAATGTTAAACTTCATTTGCCACCTCTCAGCCCATCTGCTCAACCTTTCCAGATCCTGTTGCAGAAGCATAGTGTCAGTAGTGTCCTTGACAACCCTGCCAACCTTTGTATCGTCTGCAAACTTGGACATTAATCCCGATATACCATCATCAATATCATTTATAAATACAGAAAACAATAATGGACCCAACACTGAGCCCTGAGGGACTCCACTAATAACATCAGTCCACGATGAGCAGTGTCCATTGATTACCACTCTCTGTCTTCTCCCCCTCAACCACCCCTTTATCCATAGCAGCAATTTGCCTCCAATGTCACACTGCTCCAATTTGTGTAGCAGTCTTCCATGTGCAACAGTATCAAAAGCCTTTCTAAGATCCAAGTATATAATATCAAAGTTATTCCCTGCATCCAGTTCTTTTGTGACTGCATCATAGTATCCAATCAAGTTGGTCAGGCAAGACTTCCCCTTAACAAAACCATGCTGTGTCTGAGCTATAACTGAAGTCTTGTCTAAATGATCCTGCAGTGCGTCTTTAACCAGTGCCTCCATTAATTTTCCTGGAACAGAAGTCAAGCTCACAGGTCTATAATTACTTGTGTCAGCCTTTGATCCTCCTTTGTGAATTGGGGTCACATTTGCACATTTCCAGTCTATGGGTACCTCCCCTGAGTCCAAGGAAGCTCTCATAATTATGGCTAAGGGTTTGCTTACTTCCTTTGCTGCCTCCTTTAATATAACTGGATAGATCCCATCCACCCCGGGTGCCTTTCTTGTGTTTATCTTCAACAGTTTCTCCTCCACTTTACTCCCAGTTATTTCAAGATTCTGTAACTTACTGCTAGAGTTGAATACACCTCTGGCATTCCCCTCGCTGAATAACTCCTCATGTGTGAATGTCGATGCAAAATATTCATTTAGTTTGTTAGCCACCTGAGCAGGATCATCAACACTTGACCCATCAATATCAAGTGGACCAATCTGATTCATCCCTTTCCTTCTAGAGTTTACATAAGTAAAGAACTCTTTGCTGTTTTTCTTTGCATCCCTTGCCAAGGATTTCTCGTAATCTGCCTTTGCCTGCCTAACCTCCTTTGTAACTTGGTTGCATATCAACTTGTATCTATCATAGGCTTCTGTGTCATGTGTTAATTTGTAAGTATCCCATGCATTTTTCTTCTCTGCCATATGCCTCATTAGTTCATCTGACATCCATTTTGGCCTAAACCTTGAACAATATTTCTTAGTTGGTATGTAAAGCCTAGTAGCTTCCAAGATAAGTTCTTTGAATGCTTCCCATTTTGAATTTGCTGTTGGTAACATCATCAGTTGGTCCCACTGTATAGAATTTAAATACTGTCTCAGTCCATCGTAGTCGCCTTTACGGAAGCAATAACCCTTCCCTTTACCCCTAATGGTAGTTACCTCTTTGAGTAAATCCCACTTCAGCACACTGTGATCACTGCCACCTAGTGGTTCGTTTATCTGCAGATTCTTAATGCATGAAGAATCACTGCTGATAATCAAATCAAGAGTATTACTCCCTCTAGTTGCCTCCCGAACATGCTGATGTAGAAAACAATCATCCAATAAATCCACAAAAGCCCTGCTAGTGTGTGAGTATCCAGCCCCCAAATTCCAGTCAATATCTGGGAAATTAAAATCTCCCATTATAAGACACTCTGATACTACTGTATGTTCATTTGTTTGTTCAGGCAGATGAGAACATCTCACTGACTCATAATATAAAGCAGTTACCATGCTGACATTACGAAGAGTGCTTGTGTTGCTCTTCATTTTTGCTGTCTCATCTTATTTCATATCTATCACCCTTATTAATACTGTACAATATGCCAAAATGAAGTAATACTAATAAAAAGAAAGACCGAAGAGGAATAACATTGAAAACAAAATATTAGATTATAAGCAAACATGATCTCATTATTCTTTAATGTTTGTATGACAAAAATATTTTCTTTATTATTATAATTTGCTTGATTTTAAGGCTGTGTTCTAATTTCTTTGGATAAATGAATCAATGTTCAAGCATAAACTATTGTTTTGTTGACCTTTATTTAACATTACTATGGTCAAATTTTATTGTTGAAAATGTAAATCCTGTTTTTAACATTATGTCTATGGGAAATGAATTCCCACTTTGCGAGTGTGTGCTATGAATGAATTAACTCCTAAAGTGGAGAACTACCTGTATAGCCAAAGTTATAAGCCAATAAATAATAAATTTAGACTGGCTCCATCTGACAGTAGCAGTCTACATTTATTGTTTATTGTTTTTATATTTTTATTGTATTTATTATTATTTAGTGCGAAGACCAAAAAGTGTGAAATATTACAAATGTGATACAACAAACCAACCACTAAAGAAAGATCAATATTGAACAAACAAAGCAAGGAACAAATAATAGATACAACAGTCTGGTGGCACTGTTATAAATTTATTATTTATTGGTTTATAACTTATTTGCCTTATATTTAATATTTTCAAAATATTTTAGATACATATTCCTTCCATTCTTCTTCCTTTTCTATTTCTGTCCTTGTTTATTTGTTTCTTGACTTTTTTTCCCCCATATTTTCTCTATCTCACACACACACACACACACACACACACACACACACACACACACACACACACACACACACACACACACACACACACACGCGTTATGGAAAAACAAAAACAATAGGCATTGTTAATGTCATATATGTTGAATATTTGTTTGCATGTGTGTTTTGTTATAGAACATAATTTGCTTTTGAGTTGTGCTGAGCATGCAGGAGCAGGAGCATGCATAGCAAAAGAAGAGATGGTGATTGGTTCTGAAAAATGGGTGTTTTTCAGTTGCTACAGATGGTACTAAACAAAGTTATTCCAAACTACATCCCATTCTGGTGGCATTCCTTTTAAAGACTAGCACTTAGTGTTGATAAGAGAAGATTAAGCACATGATAATAATAGGCTGTCCTTGTTATCATATTAATTTGTGGATGAATATTTACTACAGTCTAGAAAAAAAGTGCTAAAAGGAGGTAGATTTAAACAGATTCAACCGATGCCTACCACTGCTGTAAAAACAAGATTTTGAAGGATATCTGTGCACATTGGCTATTTTTGGTTAAATGTATAACTAGACTGGTAGAATAGTGACAACCTTTGGCAAGTCTGTTTGTTTAAAGAATAGAAGTGGTGAGGAAAAGCAATATTGAGAATTTTTCAGAGTTACAAAACTGAAAATATAGCAAATGATCACTAGCAAGTGCCACTGATTCGTATCCAAATCCATTTTACTACTCAGTACACTTTTACAATTCTCTCCGAATTGCAAAAGCATGGTGAATTCTAAACAAGCACGATAACAAACAAGTGACTTGTGCAGGAAGTCTGTTCATGTTCCACTCTTTTGGCTTGAATAATGCAATTTGCTTCTTTCTTTAAATATTAAATATTATGCCAATGTTCAAAAATCTGAACATAGCCCTTCAATTCATTGTTCCCTACATCCACATAATGAGATCTTTACTCCCAGATTTGTTGAAGGTTATGTGCAAATTTATTATACTGACAATTTTTAAATCTTCCACTTCCATTTTTTAAGTTGATTACCATATCAGACTAAACCAGAAGTATGATTCTGACTTATTCATAAGTATTTCTTCTGTCGAGGTTGTGGAACACTAAAGAAGAGAAGATTCTGTTCTTTTGTTCAGTGAGGAAGTACTTTATTCCTGCATGATGCCATATGGTGCACAAGTTGCCATTGAAAAGTGATGTTCTTATATACACTGAGGTAACACAAATTTCATCAGTTGGTAGTGCATCATTTTATAATTTGATATTTTTGTGGACAAATTTCCAGTACTTCTTGGTGTCTTTAGATATAAAGAAATGAGTGATGCAATAGATGTTTTTAAACTTAAGTTCTAACAGTTTCAGTGTGAGAACTTTCCAGATTCTGTTGTGAAAGAAGAAAGAATAGATGTACAGTGGTCTTTGGTCAGGGAACTGAGAAGTGCACAAGAAAGCACGATATATAACAAATTATCCCAAGTCATTCTTGGCATTTTAATAATTCCTCATAGTAATTCTGAGTATCAGAGAATATTTAACCAGGTTAAAAAAATATATATACTGCATTCAAATCTCCTCTTTCTGGTGTATCTTTGAAAATGTGCTTGACAGCCAAGTCTGAATAGCAGTGCCATTTTTATAAACAAAAAAAAAATTTGATTCAACATTTCTGAACAGGTGCAAATTCTGCAGCAGTATATTTCTTGATAATCAGTTGATGTTTAATATACAGTCCTAACAAAAATTAAATATATAGGCATAAAAATCCGAGTAAGTTAATGTTTAAAATCATACAGTACTAGGAAACAGTCCAATGGCCACATTTTAATATAAAATGTGTACTTGATCAGTGAAATTTACTTTATAGTGCAGCAGTGTGGACTTTACAAAAACTTCCTGCCATTTCCAAAAAAAAAATCTCCTATTTTTTTTTCTTTTTTTTTTTTTTTTGTGATTAGCTACTTTTTTTACCTGTTTGGTGCAAAAATCTGTTTATTTTCCTGCTTAAAATTGTCTAATCTCCAGCTTTTTAAAAATCCAAAGTTGATTGCTATGGTAGTAGCATCTTGTCATTGCTATGCAGCTCTTTACTGGAAAAGGAAGGCATAGCAATGATTTCAATTTTTTTGAAAAAGTCTAGGAATTCATCTGATGACTAGGTTTTGGTTTCAAATGATGTTCATTCAACAGATACACATTGTTTGAAGGTAATATGATTATTTTTTTTTATTTCCAGATCTTTGTTATGTGTTCTTGAGTGGTGTTGAACCAGGACTGTAATGCACATGCACTGAAGTAGTTTTCAGGAAGTGGAAGATTACATGTAACTCTTGCAGTACAGTCTTTGTAGTTGTGGACAAGTATAAATCGTATTTTTTGCCAGTCTCCGGGGTTTCCCTTATATGCCACAGTTGTATCTGTAAGGCATGAGCCAAAGCTGGCAAGTTACAGTGTGACAATGTGGGTGTGTAGTGTATGTGTTGTTCTGTTGAATGTTGAGTGCTGGCACCTAGAGTCTTCACAGCCAGGGGGCAGAGGACGCCTGGTCCCCAGCTCCCTGACTCCCATCTCAAGACAATTTCCAAACTAAAAGTCTCAAACTGGGGCTTCTAGGGGTTACCTGGAAACCCCAAGGTAAATTATGAAAAGAAATGGAATAATAATGGTAGAAGTAAGGAAAGGAGGGGAGGATGGGAAAGTATTAGAAAAGATGGGAGATGAAAGAAAAAGGAAGAACTAGTAATAATGAGAATAGAAGAGAATAAGAAGACAGCTAATAGACTATCCGTAAACACTATAATAAGAAATGTATCTATCCAGTACTTAGGGATATTGAAAAATAATATGAAAAGTAGTGTCATCAGGACAAATGCAAAATACTACTAAATCTCGACTGGGATATTTGCAACACAAAACCAGCTGTCAACCAGACAGCAAAACAATTAATAAATACCCTACACAAAATACGCTTACATTACAGAATTTTACTTAAATAAATTCAATCTCCTCATCTAGTGCACATTGGAGAGAGAGAGGAGAGACATTAATAAGTTTCTTCTTGTATTAACTTTCATAGATCAAGTCTAAATAAAAGATAAAAGACTGGAATATACACAATTTATGTATAGAATTAACCCAGAGTTAACCAGACCTCAATACCCACAATTAAGTTTAATGCAACTGTGTCATCAAGTAATGATATAAGATACTGAACTCCTAAAGGAGTTACCAGCCATCTTAACCCATTGCTATGATAAATATAAATTGCTATGAAAAAAACTACCTATCAAAACTCATTTAACTCAATATTATGGTGAGATTATAAGTCAACGAAACAAATAATACCAAAATTTCAAAGAAAATATATTTATTTTTTTTGGTAAAGGCATTTTCAAATGGGGATGTTAGGCAGATAAGTGGTGTTTTTCAATGCACATTGTTTTCTGACAATTCTTACATGATCACCTAGCTTTCATATGACATTTTAATTGTCAACACAACATTTTAAGCCGACCGGGCTAGCCAAGTGGGTAAAGTGCCTACCTGGCAACCCAAAGGTCGCGGGTTCGAATCCCGCCTCGGGCTTGGATCAAAGTACTGCAAAAACCTTGGGAGGTGCACTATGGCCACAGAAGCCGATGCGCCAACAACTACCAAAAAAAAAAAAAAAAAACAACATTTTAATTGTCTGTCAAGTTTTTCTGGAAAGTGATGGCCTTCACTAATTTTCATGGAACTCAAGACTTTTCGCTTCTTGTTGATGCAGCATCTTTCAAATAACTTTGTATGATGTTTCAACGAAAATCTAATTGATTCATTTTTATCTCTGCTGTCATTTTATGCAACTTTCATGCATTAGTGATAGCCATATCTAACATGTATGTAAACAGGACCCACCACCATTTCTTGCCTCTTATCACTATCCTGTACAAAGATATACATTGGTCATGGGTATCTATGCCACCCATTCCACTATTATACAATGCAAATGATGCAGGTTGTTCTACATTAACCTTAGCTTTTACAGTTTTTGACCAACGTTTTATGTATTGTAATGGTTCAACAAAATCATAATTGGTAAGAATAGAACATACATTGTTATCTTTCCATTTTTGTTATCTTCCTCGCATTAGTGAAGGTCATATTTAACGTGTATATTAACAGGACCTACCACCATTTCTTGCCTCTTTCACTATCCTGTACAAAGATATACGTTGGTCATGGGTATCTATGCCACCATTCCACTATTGTATGATGCAAATGATGCAGGTTATTGTATATTAACTTTAGCCTTTTCAGTTTTTGACCAACATTTTACGTATTGTAATGGTTTGACAAAATCATAATTGGTAAGACTAGAACATACTTTGTTATCTTTCTATTTTATACATAATATGCTGTTGATGACATCAAACCTATAGTCATAAGTACCTCTTTCCATTTTTTTTCATTTCTTTAGATGCCATAATAGGACAGTGTTGAACTCGATTGTCCTTCACAGTTCCTGTAGCTCTTATTTTCTTCTTTTTTCAAAAATATCATAAACAAGTACATTGTAAAATAATTGTCAAAGAAAGCGACGTAGTTTGACGGATCCGGCACACGTTCCAATAAGTCAATAACCACTCTTGCACCTACAGGTATACTCTTCACATTTTTGGTTTCTTTAGTTGGTTTTCCGCAATAGACGTCAGAAGCAATAGACCAAGAAGAACTACTTACCATCCAAATTTTGTAATTGAACCTCACTGGTTTCCCCTTGATAAACTCTTTGCCTGGATTATGTCCAAAATACTTCACCATTGACTCGTCTATTGACAGATCCTTGTGAAAAAAACCCCACTGGCAAAATTGTTTTATGAGCGTATTCATTATTGGCCTAACTTTGTACATTCAATCTTGACAATTTCCAGTTTCATCATTATTGGCCAAATGTATAAATCTCTTTATTTCTAGATATTGATCTCTTGACAGAGCATTATAAATGCACGAGACACCCAAGTCCTCATCCAGTGACCAATACATTCTTTCTTGTTGTGATATCCTGTCAAAAGCAATATTGCAATAAAACTTCGCATTTCTTTGTTGGTAATAGTAAATTCATGATTGTTTTTTGTCGAGCATATATTATTTTTTGTTCGCATATATAGTCTACAATTTCATCACTAAAACGTTTTTGGAATATTTTGGTTGGGGTCAAATCTTTTAAGTCATTTTTCACAGCATCTAACTCACTTTTAAAGCAATGTTCATTTGTTTCGAAAGGTGCATATTCCAGAAGTCTCTTTAGCTAATTTGTTTTTCAAAATGAAGATATACTGTTGAATCACCACCACTTTTACCTTCTGGAACATCATCTTCTTCCACGGGTAAAAAATCTTTTTTATTGGTATTTTCAAATGAAATTTCCATTTAAACTCCGATTTAAATTGTTTTGTAACCGCTGACTTAACTTATTCACTTTTTTTTTAGGTTAGGAAATTGCCTGGCTCACACAATCACAATACGTTTGGGCTGTAAGCCCTTAGGAATTAGTCAACAGTACTTTGTTCACCCATTTAGCTGTAA
Organism: Mastigoproctus giganteus; assembly: GCF_048544385.1. Lineage (NCBI taxonomy): Eukaryota > Metazoa > Arthropoda > Arachnida > Uropygi > Thelyphonidae > Mastigoproctus > Mastigoproctus giganteus. Next base: position 70,855,293 of record NC_143583.1, read on the forward strand.
CCACACTAGCAAAACTAGGTATGGAAACCTTAGCAGGCATACTTTTATGTTCCAGTCTACCCTTCAGTTTCTCATTCTCTGTGGTTTAACTCTAACAATAACTTTTCCATTGAGTTAAAAATTTTGCTAACTTCAGTTATCGTGGAGGAAGTAACTTTTACTCCATCCTTTAAAACATCCAGTAGGCTATTTCTTAATGCAAATATATAATCTACTGTTTCAGAATCATTTAATTGACCAGAAACTCCTGGTTCAGTAGAAGTGGAGACATTCAACTCAGTCTGATTTGTCATCAGAGGAGGGAGCTCTTTTTCCCACTATATCTACAAGCTGTATAAAGGGTTGTTGCAACTCTTGCAAATCAGCTCCAGTACTTCTGGGGCAACAGTTAAGTCACCAGGCATTGATGACTCTGATGACAAACTCACATCTGACATCATAATTACTACTAAAGTTATAATACACAATGTAAATAAACTACAATCAGTCAACAGCCACAAAGATTTAACAACCAGGCAAAACCTTGGCCTTACCAGAAAGTGCTCTAGCACAAACCAAAATGGGCTAACAATCTCCAAGCCCCAACAAAACCCAGTAAATTATATCAAAATTAAACCCAGTAACAACTAGGTGAAAACCCATAAGTATATATATATTTACAATAGAAAACAATTGTGACCATGTTAACCAGTCTTGTTACATGTGTAATAGAATTTACAAAAAATTCAAACCTTAAAATTTTTTAATTCTGGAAGTTCTCAGTAGAGGGCACCAAAAAAAAAAACTCCAAAAAATAAGTATTTGCACTACCTATCCAAAATAAAAGTTACAGCTTAGAAAGTATGACCGGAGGGCTCTGTGGAAGACGTCAAGGTTTAGCACAACAGGCAGTTGAAAGCAAATTCTACTTGAAATGCTTTACAAAATGGCAGTCTCCTATGCAAATTTCCCTCAAAATTACATTCATTTTTGCCATGATACTGTATATGTAAGGGAAGACAACATGGCTGAAACATATATACAACTACAGGCATTCAGGACAATTGCAAAGTTCAAATTAAAGTCCAGGCTAGCAAGATAAAAGTGGTCTAAAATTACTCAAAAAGTGTCCCCAGACCACACTGTGGCTGCCCAAATGTCCAAAATCATAATAAATCTTGCCCAAACCAAGAATCTGGGGTGGACACAACTTCACGTAAATTATTAGCTTTAAAAAGGGACAAACCCCTAACTGTTAACCTCCAAAACCTATAAGCCCACTCACCATATCTTCATAGACCCAATGCACATATTTAGCACTAGGTCGGTGGCTAAAACACAAGTTTACAATGCGAATCCAAAACTAACTATTTCAGCTATGCACTTAGTAAGGAACGAGTCTACACTTGTAGTTGTGTACAGGTAGCACACATTTAACAGCATAAATTTGAAATTGCGAGTGCTGCACACAAAAAAAAAATTGTGTAACATTGTGTAAAAAACATCAGCAAGAGTGAACTTTTTGAAGTGTAGTTCTTGAATATCTGCTACCAATTCTTTAATACCGATCTCCAGGTAATTTTCCAGTGTGGCAAAGACAACTTAGTTGATTTCAATTTAAAACTCAGTCTTGTCTTATATCTCGCAAAAAGGATTCTTCTGCTCCTATTCTTATCTTTGGTGACACTCCAATTTCTAGGCAAAATGATACATCTCTTTTGGGGATTACCCTGACTTCTAATCTCTCTTGGCACAAGCACATTACAAATATTGCTTCCTCTTCATCTGAAAAACTTGGTTTTCTCTTTCGCTCTCGGTATTACTTTTCTTCCAAACACACATTTAATAGCATTAATTTGAAATTGCGAGTGCTGCATACAAAAAAAAATTGTGTAACATTGTGTAAAAAACATTAGAAAGAATGAACTTTTTGAAGTGTACTTCAACAGATTTTGAGACAGCAATGTTACCATTTAGATGTTTTCTTCAAAGAGAGTGTGTAACGCATACGAATTATTTAATACAGCCTCATTCAAACATATTTATTTTGTATGTTAACTTTCATAGAAACATCTTTGTTTCAAGTAAGCATTGATATACTTGCATTATCAGAACAATAAAATTCCTGTGCTAAGCCAACCACATCTTCTTTCACTGTCTTCTCTGGTTTGTGATTTAAAGAGGATAAAATTTTTTGTGATGGACACTGGTGGGTTGAGTGTATTAGCATTAGTAGAGGCATATGATGCAAGAAAGCAAGCTTATGCAGCATCAGCCAAAAAAAAAAAAAAAAAACCCCATTCCACTTCACCCCTCCGTTTGTTCGAAATACCTGTCCAGCTGAGCCTTAAATTTATTTAGGCTATCAACTTCCACAACAAGGGATGGAAGTCTGTTCCACCAACCAACTATCCGCTGGCTAAAGGCAAATTTCCGCACATCTATCTTACATCTGTCTTTCCTCAATTTCAATGTATACCCTCTCAGGTGATTATTCTGAGCAAGAGGCAGTATCCCATCAGCATTGAGCATGCTCAACCCATTCAAGGCTTTGTACATCTCTATCAGATCACCTCGCTGGTGCCTAGTCTCCAGACACTGTAATTTGCAAAACTTAAGCCTTTCTTCGTAAGAGCAACCCTTTGTTCCGTTCACTAACCTTGTTGCCCTTCTCTGTACTCGTTCCAGCAGCTCTACATCCTTCTTGAAATGAGGCCTCCAGACCTGTATACAGTACTCAAAGTGTGGCTTGACCATTGCCTTATACAAGGGAATAATCACCTTGATAAGACACCATGAGCTACTCTTGCAGCCTGCCTGCACTGCTCAGAGAACTTCATATCTGCCTGCACAATTATCCCCAGGTCCTTTTCATTCTCTACCACTGTCAGTGTAGTACCACAGAGTTGATATGTTGCTCTGGGGTTGCTGTTTCCCATATGTAATACTTTACATTTGTCAATGTTAAACTTCATTTGCCACCTCTCAACCCATCTGCTCAACCTTTCCAGATCCTGTTGCAGCAGCATAGCGTCAGTAGTGTCCTTAACAACCCTGCCAACCTTTGTATCGTCTGCAAACTTGGACATTAAGCTTGATATACCATCATCAATATTATTTATAAATACAGAAAACAACAATGGACCCAACACTGAACCCTGAGGGACTCCACTAATAACATTATTCCACGATGAGCAGTGTCCATTAATTACCACTCTCTGTCTTCTGCCACTCAACCATCCCTTTATCCATAGCAACAATTTGTCACCAATGCCACACTGCTCCAATTTGTGCAGTAGTCTTCTGTGTGCAACAGTATCAAAAGCCTTTCTAAGATCCAAATATATAAAATCAAAGTTATTCCCTGCATCCAATTCTTTTGTGACTACATCATAGTATCCAATCAAATTGGTCAGGCAAGACCTTCCCTTAACAAAACCATGCTGTGTCTGAGCTATAACTGAATTCTTGTCAAGGTGATCCTGCAGTGCTTCTTTAACCAGTGCTTCCATTAATTTTCCTGGAACAGAAGTTAAACTCACTGGTCTATAATTACTTGTGTCAGCCTTTGATCCTCCTTTGTGAATTGGGGTTACATTTGCATATCTCCAGTCTGTGGGTACCTCCCCTGAGTCCAGGGAAGCTCTCATAATTATGGTTAATGGATTGTTTACTTCCTTTGCTGCCTCCTTTAATATAACTGGATAGATCCCATCCACCCCAGGTGCCTTTCTTGTATTTATCTTCAACAATTTCTCCTCTACTTTACTCTCAATTATTACAATATCTAGCTCACTGCCAGTGTTTACTTCATCTATGGCATTCCCCTTCCTGAATAACTCCTCATGTGTGAATGTAGATGCAAAATATTGATTTAGTTTGTTAGCTACCTGGGCAGGATCATGAACAGTTGAACCATCGATATCAAGTGGACCAATCTGATTCATCCCCCTTCCTTCTAGAGTTTACATAAGTAAAGAATTCTTGCTGTTTTTCTTTGCTTTGCATCCCTTGCCAAAGATTTCTCATAATCTGCCTTCGCCTGCCTAACCTCCTTTGTAACTTGGTTACAGATCAACTTATATCTATCGTAGGCTTCTGTGTCACATGTTAATTTATATGTATCCCTTGCATTTTTCTACTCTGCCATATGTCTCATTAGTTCATCTGACATCCATTTAGGCCTGAACCTTGAACAATATTTCTTAGTTGGTATGTAAAGCCTAGTAGCTTCCAAGTTAACTTCTTTGAATGCTTCCCATTTTGAGTTTGCTGTTGGTAACATCATCAGTTGGTCCCACTGTATAGAATTTAAATACTGTCTCAGACCATTGTAGTCACCTTTACGAAAGCAATAACCCTTCCCTTTACCCCTGATGCTAGTTACCTCCTTGAGTAAATCCCACTTCAGCACACTGATCACTGCCACCTAGTGGTTCCTGTATCTGGATATTCTTAATGCATGAAGAATCATTACTGATAATCAAATCAAGAGTATTGCTCCCTCTAGTTGCCTCCCGAACATGCTGATTTAGAAAACAATCATCCAATAAATCCACAAAAGCCTTGATAGTGTGTGAGTGACCAACCCACAAATTCCAGTCAATATCTGGGAAATTAAAATCCCCCATTATAAGACTCTCTGATTTTCTGGCCCACTCTATTTCCCTGTACATTTTCTTATTTTGTTAGCTCAGGTATTTTGTTAGCTTAGTTTGTTAGCTCAGGTAGCTAACAAACTAAATGAATATTTTGCATCGACATTCACACATGAGGAGTTATTCAGCAAGGGGAATGCCAGAGGTGTATTCAATTCTAGCAGTAAGCTAAAGAATCTTGAAATAACTGGGAGTAAAGTGGAGGAAAAACTGTTGAAGATAAACACAAGAAAGGCACCCGGGGTGGATGGGATCTATCCAGTTATATTAAAGGAGGCAGCAAAGGAAGTAAGCAGACCCTTAGCCATAATTATGAGAGCTTCCTTGGACTCAGGGGAGGTGCCCATAGACTGGAGATGTGCAAATGTGACCCCAATTCACAAAGGAGGATCAAAGGCTGACACAAGTAATTATAGACCTGTGAGCTTAACTTCTGTTCCAGCAAAATTAATGGAGGCACTGGTTAAAGAAGCACTGCAGGATCATTTAGACAAGACTTCAGTTATAGCCCAGACACAGCATGGTTTTGTTAAGGGGAAGTCTTGCCTGACCAACTTGATTGGATACTATGATGCAGTCACAAAAGAACTGGATGCAGGGAATAACTTTGATATTATATACTTGGATCTTAGAAAGGCTTTTGATACTGTTGCACATGGAAGACTGCTACACAAATTGGAGCAGTGTAACATTGGAGGCAAATTGCTGCTATGGATAAAGGGGTGGTTGAGGGGGAGAAGACAGAGAGTGGTAATCAATGGACACTGCTCATCGTGGACTAATGTTATTAGTGGAGTCCCTCAGGGCTCAGTGTTGGGTCCATTATTGTTTTCTGTATTTGCCTCAAGGTTGGCAGGGTTGTTAAGGACACTACTGACGCTATGCTGCTGCAACAGGATCTGGAAAGGTTGAGCAGATGGGCTGAGAGGTGGCAAATGAAGTTTAACATTGACAAATGTAAAGCACTACACATGGGAAACAGCAACCCCAGAGCAATGTATCAACTCTGTGGTACTACACTGACAGTGGTAGAGAATGAAAGGGACTTGGGGGTGGTTGTGCAGGCAGATATGAAGTTCTCTGAGCAGTGCAGACGGGCTGCAAGAGTAGCTCATGGAGTACTGTCAATGATATACAGGAATTTTTCCAGCAGGGATAAGGAGGTGATTATTCCATTGTATAAGGCGATGGTCAGGCCACACCTAGAGTACTGTATACAGGTCTGGAGGCCTCATTTCAAGAAGGATGTAGAGCTGCTGGAACGAGTACAGAGAAGGGCAACAAGATTAGTGAATGGAACAAAGGGGTGCTCCTACAAAGAAAGGCTTAAGTTTTGCAAATTACAGTGTCTGGAGACTAGGCACCAGCGAGGTGATCTGATAGAGGTGTATAAAGCCTTGAATGGTTTAAGCATGCTCAATGCTGATGGGATTCTTCCTCTAGTTCAGAAAAATCACCTGAGAGGGCATAAATTCAAATTGAGGAAAGACGGATGTAGGATAGACGTGCGGAAATTTGCCTTTAGCCAGCGGGTGGTTGGTTGGTGGAACAGACTTCCATCCCTTGTGGTGGAGGTTGATAGCCTAAATAAGTTTAAGGCTCAGCTGGACAGGTATTTTGAACGAACAGAGGGGTGAAGCGGAAGTGGGGTTTTTTTTTTTTTTTTTTTGGCTGATGCTGCATAAGCTTGCTTTCTTGCATCAAATGCCTCTACTAATGCTAATGCTAATGTTATTATACTCATCAGAATCATTAGGCCTATAGCACACTCCTACTCTCAATTTTGATCTCCCAATGCTTAAGTCACACCAAACTGACTCAACACTGTACTGTCCAGCGATGTTGACTGGCTTCACTTCCTTGGATTTTATGTGTTTCTTAACTAATAGCATGCATAACCCCTCCTCCCTTCCCATCACAAGAGGGTAATGTCTCAAAGAAGGTGTAGTAGAAAGTGTGAGGTTCAGTTATTTGGTTTAAATCAGGCCACCTTAAATTTTAAATAAAGAATTTATGCTTAATTTATTGGAATAAATTGAATAAGTTGAAACTTGGTACACATGTGAAAAATTCTTTAAGTGTTGTATGTAGTTTTTTACAGAATTTTGAAAATAGTTTCTCCAAGTCAAGTGTTACTTCATTGACCTAAAAACCTCCCTTATTTTTTCATTCTGATGTTGTCATGTGGACCATATTACCATTATTTTGACATGAATTGCAAATTAGAGTGAGATATGCAAATTTTTAACTTCGTGAAATTTCAAATATTCACAATTTCTTTCCAATTTCAAGAGTCCTATTAATCTATTTTACCTAGCTATAATTTGGCAGTTATACAAGGGTAATTCAAAAAATAAATTACACTTGACCATTGTAGCTCAAGAGACATTTATTGAGGTATGTAACATTATGCAGTAGAAAGCACATACCTCTCACTACTTTTCCACATAGTCATTGAGTTGGTGTAAACGCTTCTCAGAATGTGTGACTAAACGTTCGATTCACTGATGATAGAAATCCACTCCTTGGTCATTCAGCCACCGATGAACTGCTGATTGCACCTGCTCATCATTTGCAAATCATTGTCCCCCTAGATGTTCTTTCAGCTTTTTGAAGATGTGATAGTCACAAGGCAAAAGATCGGGACTGTATGGCAGATGTTACCATACCTCCCATCCAAAACTTTGGAGCAAGTGTCGTGTTGTGCCTGCATGTGTTGTGTGACATGGTCTTGTCCTGAATGAGAACAACACCTTTGCTTAACTTTCCAGGCCTCTTGTTTTTCATGGCTGTCGCAAAGACCGTAATGTTTGGCAGCATGAGGCAACATTAATTGTTGCGCCTTTTGCCATAAATTTTGTGTAAACAACTCCTTCACAGTGGTTGTGACCTTTCCTGCTGATGGCGCAACTTTGAATTTCTTCTGCACAGGCAATGTTGTGTGTCTCCAGAGAGTGTCTCTGGAATCATATATGCTCTCTTCGTTTCTGGTGTGAAATGGTGCTCCCATGTTTCATCGCCAGTAGTGATGCAGCGTAAGAAGTCATGGCCTTCCACAGAATAGCATTGAAGGAAGACTAGAGAAGACAAAAAATGTTGACCTTTGTGTTCGTTTGTCAGTGAATGAGAAACCCATCATGCACACAATTTGCGATAGTCAAAATGTTCACGAACGATGGAATGAACACTGCCTATTGAAACATCCAACTCCTTTGCCATTTCTGTAACTGTCAGTCTTTGATTATTGCAAATCATTTCATCAACCTGCATAATGTCCGCAGTGGTCGACGTTGATGGCCTTCCTTTTCAATCAGCATCCATCAATTCTGTGCGATCACTTTTAAACTGCTGGCACCACTTCATTATGGGTGGATGCGACATTAAATTTTCCCCATACACCGCCATTATTTCACAATGAATCTCGGAACAATTCAGACGTTTTGCCCACAAAAATTGTACTGCTCTGCGTATCTCGAACTTGGAGTAAGATTCTAGCTGATGTTCCATTATGAATGCTTGCTCCTAACAACTGTTACTGCTATGTCAACAAAACTCACCTACCAGGGGGCACACAATATGAACTCCATTCCGTGCAGATGCCACATTTGTTGGGCAATTATACCAAGAGATGGCGACAGGTGCAACTTATTTTTTGAATGCCCTTCGTACATAGATCTTGATATCTAACAAACTTACTAAGTTTCATGAAAATAAATGGGGATCAGGTTGAAAATAACCATTTTTATTGGTTTATTTGACATGGAATTACCCTTTGATAGAAATAGATACCAAGCACTACTAAAATTTCATAGTGATTTATGATGATGTTTAATTACACCAGAACTTCACAGTTTGCAGGTTAAATTCCTGAAAATATCTGTGAACATCAAGGGCAAGGGCCTACAAGAAAATGGGGGAGAAGTTAGGTTCATGGCTTACAAGAATATTTTATACATGTTGACTGGTATTAATTTTTCCAGGTATATGCTTACACTGAGTAAAGTCAACTGACTGTTTTAGAGGTTTATTAGTTTTTTGTAAGGGTAATTTTTATTTGATATTATTATTGGATTTGCATATGAATGGCAACTTGTATTTATTTCATATTATGTAATATTTTTACACCGATGTACCATGCTTAAGTATTACTTGAAATTTTTACTTGTTATTCAGCAAGTGCTTCTAATTATTGATGGAATCTCTCTCTCTCTCTTTTTTTTTTATGAAAACCCCAAACACGAGAGGCATTAGTAACTATAGTAATTAGTACCGTGCTTGTGTTGGAGGTTGAGAAGATGAAAGAAGATATTTGAACTTCTATAGACTATAATTTTCAGGAAATACGTATGAAGGAAGGTTGTTCCAGAAAACAGCAGTTGAATGAATAAACAAGGAAGATGAAAAGTTGGTTCTGTGAGTTTGAAGTTGGAAAGTAAATGAATGTTGGCGGCACGTGTTTGGACTGTTTTGAAAGAGAGAGCAGGAATTATAGAAGCCAATTCAGAAGAACAGTGCCCATGGAAGTATCTGTAGAAAAGGCATGCAGCAGAAACAGTACATCTATGAGACAGCGAATGGAGAGACTCTATTAGAGATGAGTCATTAATTAACCTAATTGCCCTCTTCTGAATGGAATCTAGAAGTCTGAGACAGGTTTTGGGGTCACCGCCCTAGATGTGGGAACAATGTTCTATGGTAGGCTGGATTTACAATTTGTACAGAGTGAACAGCTGTTTTGAAGAAAAGTAACACCGAGAGCGAAAGAGAAAACCAAGTTTTTTAGATGCAGAGGAAGCAATATTTGTAATGTGCTTGTGCCAAGAGAGATGAGGTCAAGGTAATCCCCAAAAGAGATATATCATTTTGCCTAGAAATTGGAGTGTCACCAAAGATAAGCATAGGAACAGAAGAATCCTTTTTGCAAGCTATAAGACAAGACTGAATTTTAGAAGGATTGAGATCAGCTAAGTTGCCTTTTGCCCCACTGAAGAATTACCTGGAGATCAGCATTTAAGGAATTGGTAGCAGATATTCGAGAAGTTGAAGCTGATTGAGCAGTGCAAGGTTTCTTAAAATGGAAAGTGGAATGCAATGTGCTGTCATCGGCAAAACTGTGCATAGGATTTCCAGTCAATGGAAGAAGGTCATTAATATATAAGAGGAAAAGAGTGGGGGAAAGAACTGAACCTTGGGGGACATGAGCATTAGTGGAGAAGTTAGAAGACAGAGAGCCATCTACCATCACCTTCACTGAGTGATCAGAGAGAAAACTGGATAACCAATTACAAAAAGCTGTTGAAAAACCATAAGATAGAAGCTTGTTTAGAAGACCTTTATGCCAAACACGATCAAAAGCCTTTGAGATGTCAAGAGCAACTGCTTGTGTTTCACCAAACTTTTCCATTGAATTTGTCCATTAATGGGTAACATTAGCCAGAATATCACCAGTGGATTGACTCTGACAGAATCCATGCTGGCGATCTATCGTTGATCAGACAAAAGGTTTCTAGGTAGTTTAAGAGTCGGCAGTTAATTGATTTCTCCATTACTTTAGAAAGAGTAAAAGTAATTGGATGGGAGGGATTTGTCACCCTTTTTAGGAACTGGCTGGATATGAGCAAATTTCCAAGCAGAAGGAAAAACACCTTTGGAATAAGAAAGTGAAAAAACGTGGCAAAGATCAGGAGTAAGTTCAGGAGCACAGGATATGAGAACAAGTGGAGAAATACCTTGTAGGACACAAGCATTAGTGGAGAAGTTAGAAGACAGAGAGCCATCTGCCATCATCAGGACCTGGAGCTTTCTTAGCATCGAGATTTGTCAAAATCCTTCTGACATCCTTCTGATGGAAGACCCAGGAGGCATTGAATGGAGTGTGTTGGGAATGGTGGGAGGTGTCTTTTTCCAAAATCATTAATACATGAGTTGGAATCAAAATGGGATGCTAGCAGGTGAGCTTTATCCTTGGCTGAAGTGACAACAGAACCATCTGGTTTTGACAGAGATGGGCAAAAGTTGCGGCCAATAGCTTTGGCAAGAGACCAGAATGCTCGGCTACCATTAGGGTAAGAAGCAACTTTTCTACTCTTAGCAGCCTGTTCAAAATCTGCTTTACAATTGTTGTGAGTACATCTTCAAAAAGGCCTCTAAGGTTGGGAAAGTTCATGTTCACAATATTAAATTAATACACCAACAATTTAAATTAACATAGTTTAATATTTACAAAAATGATGGATATTATAAAATAATCTATTTACAATGACTGATTTACTATACATTATAATAAAATACAATAAAATAAAAATAAAAATAAAAAATATAAAAAGTTAAAATACAATAAAATATAAATACTTAAAAGCGTTAAAACTGTGCAGGTGGGGGTGACTGCCTCCTTTCTCAACAACACAGCACATTAAGCAACACATCCTTAAGTATCAGGTTCATGGCATACATGGTTGACCAGGTGCATGAGCAGTATATTCTTCGTGTGTACCAGAACTGAAAGTGGCTCAGGGGCGTGGAAGGCAGAAATGCTCATCTTTTGCAAGGATTACAGCCTCGAAAAGTTTACCTCAGAGGTAGATGGTGCCCTCCCATTCCTCGATGTAATGGTGTACAGAGAAGGCTCTAGACTTAAGACCATAGTCTATAGGAAATCAATGTGTAGGAGCCAGCACACCCATTACAAGTCGGCACAGACTTTACAACATAAGAACAGCGTCGCTAAGGCACTTCTGGATAGGATTGGGATGCATTGCAGTACCCCTGAGGAGAGAGAAAAATAAATCAGATAAATCTTGGCGGACCTTATGAAATGCGGTTACCCCCCAGAGGATCTTAGATAAATATAGTAGGGGGTGTGGAGCCTAGTCATAGAGTGCCGTCCGTTCCAGTCACCACAGCCTACATTCCCCACTACTATCCGGGCCTTTCAGAATGTATTGCAAGGATATTCCGTACTTACCAGGTATGCTGTGTGCAGCTTCCGGGTCGGAAGTTGCACACAGTAGTGTCGCAGGTTAAGGATCTCATCGCAAGGGATTCCAGCAGTGGGGTCATATACGAGATCAAATGCCCAGATTGTGGGGAGAGTTATGTGGGGGAAACAGGACAGCGGCTCAAAGATTGTCTGGGGGAACACGTGAGAGCTATACAGACCGCAAAGCTTAGCAAGTCCACTATTGCCAAGCATTTTTGGGAAAAACAACACCAGGTTTCCCCAGAGAATGCTGTCATCCTTGACCGGGTGCATAAATTCTGGGACCGCAAGTGTCTCGAGAGCTTGTGGATTGGTTCATCTGAAAATAATACTATGAATAGAGATAGGGGTGTTTGGCTTCACCCCCTTTTCGAGGCTGTAATCCTCGTAAAAGATGAACGTTTCTGCCTTCCACGCCCCCAAGCCACTTCCGGTTCTGGTACACACGAAGAATATACTGCTCATGCACCTAGTCAACCACGTGTGCTGTGAACCTGATACTTAAAGATGTGTTGTTGAGAAAGGAGGTAGGTGTCCCCCCGAAAGTTACAATTGCACAGTTTTAACACTTTTAAGTATTTATATTTTATTGTATTTTAACTTTTTATATTTTTATTTTATTTTATTGCATTTTATTATAATGTATAGTAAGTCAGTCATTGTAAATAGATTATTTTATAATATCCATTATTTTTGTAAATATTAAACTATATTAATTTAAATGGTTGCTGTATTAATTTAATATTGTGATCAATTGTTGTGAGCTTTGGTGTAGGCAGAAAATGAAACTGAAGAATTGGAAACAAGCCAATTACGATATGCAACGTTCTTCTCATGAACAGCCCTAGCAAATTTATTGGAAAACCAAGGTTTAGATAAAGGACGAGATTTTAAAGTGGAGTGTGGAATAAAGGATTCCATTCCTACAAGAATAATTTCACTGACACGATCTGAGCAAACATTGACATCAGAAGTTTTGAAACAGTAATCCGACCAAAGAAAAGAAGAAAAGAAATCTCACAGGTCATCCAATTTTGTATTCTTGTGATGCCAAACAATACAAGGTTGGGAATAGCCATGAGATAAAGGCTCCATTGGAGAAGAGACAATAACCAAGTTTTGATCTGAGGTGCCTAAAGGACCTCTCACTTCAACCGTGTACTTAGAAGGGTTGTTTGTGAGAAAACGATCAAGTGTATTGGCTATATGGTTAGGATTGTCCACTATTCTTGTAGGTAAATGAACAATCTGTGCAAGGTCATTAGTAATTGCAAAAGCCTCAGCATCTCGACCAGCTGGGTCGGTGTGACTAGAAAATGGAAGCCAGCTGGAGTTGTGAACATTAAAATCACCAAGGAAAATTACCTCACTCTTAGGAAATTTGACTGGAGAAAGTAAAGTTGTAAAGAGAGGAAGTCGAAGAGCTCCAAGTGATTAGGGGAGTTGGGAGAACAGTAGAGACAACAGATGAATTTGACACAATGAAGTAGAGAGATTTTAAGCCAGAGAAGTTCGAAAAGAAGAGATTCCAAATTATCAAGTCTCAGACAGGGAATATCGGAACGAACATATGCACAAGTACCACCTTTTAGACGAGAGGAATCATACAGCGAATATTTTGGGCAACTGAGATGAACAGTAGTTGAATCAACTGATAACTGAGATTCTGTCAGAAAAAGTACATGGGGTTTGGCAGACTGCAAGTTTAAATGGACATCGTTGAGATTAGAATTGAGACCACGTATATTTGTGAAATGAACTAGGAAGTGTTTGGGAGTTTTAGATTTTTTGCAGATAAGCTTACTTTCTTAGTTTGACAGTGTGTTAGTGCAGTAAGTATTTCTGTGATCAACATTTACATGAATGACAAGGTTAACGGCCTGTGCAAAATAAAAAGTTAGTTTCTGTAAATAACTGAGTGCTTAACTCTTAATGGTATGGCCCCAAAATATTTTTTTCCAAATGATCAAGCATTAACAGTAGGGCTCAGGTTTAATTTGTCTGTATCTGCACCAGTTGTTCAAACGAATTCAGTAGAAGTGAGTCATTATTTGCAACTACTTAAAGCAAAATCATTGATATTTGGCGTTTTAGTACCCCTGAATGCAGTTATCTGTTTTTAGTGTTTATTCTACAGTTGTATGATTCAACATGTTATGCGCAGCAACTAGTACCAGCATGGAAATTAGTATTAGCATTAATGGTGACAAAGAATGAAAGGAAGCAAGCTTATACAGCATCAACTCAAAAAAAAAAAAAAAAAAAAACCCCACCCTTCTCATATCACCTGTTCATCCCTTTAATTATTTTTCTAATTCTTAAATTTATTCATACTCTTTCACAAAAATGAGATTATTTGGAGGGCTATATGAAGAAGGAAACAATTGCAGAGCTTTGTACCGTGATATGCACGAGTGTTGAAAAACTCAGAATAACTCACAGGGGAGATGTCTTTAAGAATTCCTCCATTCTCTGACAGGATTTAAACCCAGACCTCGCCAAACGAGTGACATCATTATGTATTATTTCTGTATAAGTGCTTGTGTTCATGTTTGGATTTGCATATTTAGTGTGCTGAAAAACCCAGCATAATTCTTGGGAAAGTCCTAATTTCTGCTCCTGAGATTGGCTAACACTGCATTGATTGAAATGGACTTTAATAATTTGTCCAGTCATAATCAAAAATCAAACCCATGCCTTTTCAAATGAGCGACAAAACCACTATACTGGAGGACCATTAATTGTGTCACTTAGAATACCATTCTTATTTATTTAGGAATTTATTGATGTCTTATTTCAAAATGAACAGTTCATGGTCTTCTGTAAGTTTGCACTGAAGAGGTCATTAACATGTTATTTTCTGTTGATGGAATTGTAACAAATTTTTGTTATAAAAAAGTAAAAATATTCATTCTAATTTTCATGATATACTGGGATGCCATGTACAGTCAGAGTTAATACATTTTTAGTGAGGATATTCACTTTTATATAATCTAATTCATAAATTTCTTTGTTGCTTTTGTTAACAGTGAATTTTGACTAAAATTATATATTATGTGGAATTAAAAATAAGTTTTGCTAACTTAGGTGTCTGACTGGTGGGAAGAATATGTTTACTTACGAGGGAGATCTTCTCTAATGGTTAACAGTAACTTCTATGGAATAGTAAGAAAAAAATAATTTCCTTCAATAATATTTTATGTCAATAACTTTAACTGAATTAATTAATATTAAAATATTCACAAAAATTAACAATATCTGATATTTCTCAACATTCAAAATTCAAATTGTGACATCTTGAATGCTTTCATATTACACTCTGCTGCACTGCATTGAAATAAAAATTTATTTTTGGATTCACTTACAAAAACTACACATTAGAAATACTGGATATTTTTAATTTTTGAATACTGGGAATAAGCATTTTCACACTACCATAATTTTATTTTTGCTAACAAATATTATATGGTAATACTAAACCAGATTATTCACGAAACATTATTGTAGTAATCATCTTGAGTTATGTCACATTTTCTTTACTCTGAATACTGAACTAGTTTTCATGTACTGATTTTGTGTTGTAAAATGCTTGTATTTATTAATTGGGATTTGTGGTTGTTAGCATTTACGTTTGCCATGTTTATGTGATAATGTGCCCCCCCCTCTCTCTCTCTCTCTCTCTCTCTCTCTCTCTCTCTCTCTCTCACACACACACACACACACACACACACACACACACACACACACACACACACACACACACACACACACACACACACACACTTTAAAAACAGGATTGGTTTCTATGTTATTCAGATTGAAATGGTATTGTGAGAGGAATCTTGTTCATTAGTCTTCAATCTATAGAAAGACCCTCTGTGGTTGGGAATCATGACTCCACCAAATCAATTAATACCTACATGGAACTTTCAGGAAATTATGCTCCTTTTCATTGTGTGCACCAATATCTGTACAGATGTTGAATTCCAGGGTAATCAACGCGGCTGTTCTTATACAATGGATAACAGATGTGAAGAAAGCTACATGGTCAGCCAAAACTCAAATGTATCTCTCAACGCTAAATGTAAGATCGCTTTACAAGACAGAGAAAATAAAATTGGTAGAAGAAGAATTGTAAAAGATCAAATGGGATATCGTAGGAATGTCAGAGACACATTGGACAGAAGAAGGAATACTGGATATGATAGGAGGAAGAATATTTTACTCAGGGAGAAAAGACAACATACATTGAGAAGGAGTCACTTTCATAGTAAAGAAATATCTATTAAATTCAATAATAGAAATTAATCCACACAGCTCAAGAATTATAAGTTTAAGAATAAAAGGTAAAGAAAAAAGGAATCTTCATAAAAATAATCCAGGTATACGCCCCAGACTCCACAAATGATGATACAGAGACAGTTGCCTTCTATTCAGACCTATAAGAAACCATAGATAATACAAACAAAAAATATCTTGTCTTATCTTATCTTCCTTCATGGATTAGGCGATCCGCCTGTTCCGATCTCAAAGAGGTCTGCCCATCTTTTCTTTGGTCTTCCTCTGTCTCTTTTTCCTTTGCTCTATATGTATATATATATATGGCGCCTCCGTAGCCAGGTGGGAAGGAGCAGCAGTGCATAGCACATGCTTCTTGATTAGACCGGGGTTCGAGCCCGTCACCGCCAAATACAGAGGATGTGGAAAGGTCAGGGAATGACCACCGCATATCTCGGAGCAATATGGCCTTAGTTGCTAATGCTCCTAAAAAAAAACCAAATAACCAATAATAATAATAACTCTATATGTATAAGCTAATTTAGGGAATCTATTATCTTCCATTCTTTCTACGTGTTCTTTCTATCTTTGTCTGTATTCTATAATTTTTCCCTTAATCGAGGAAATCTTTATTTACTCAATTAATGGAAATATTAGAAATTCCTTTCTAATATTTATGTTTGGTATTTTATCTAATTTTGTACATCCTTTAACATATCTTAAAAATTTAATTTCTGCAGCTTGTATTCTATTAATGTCTCTTTGTTTCGGTATCTATGTTTCAGAACCATAAAGAAGTGTTGGTATTGCCATTACTTTGTAAAATTTCAATTGTGTTCTGCATATATTTTGAAATTTCGCCAATTTCTGGTTCATATCTTCTTCGACATCATACATTATATCACATCCTAGATATTTAAAATGTTTTACTTGTTCTAATATTTTATTGTCTATAACTATTTTTTTTCTCACCATATTTTTCCCTTTAAAAGCCATTGTTCTAGTTTTCATCGTTAATATTTTAACTTTATATTCTTCTGTTATTTGGTTTAATTTAAATACTGCTCTTTGTAAATTATCTTCACTATCTTGAATAATTACTTGATCATCTGCAAATAGCAGTGTATTAATCCTATTCTCTGTATTTAAATATATACCTATATTAATTTCTTCTTTCCATTTACATATCATATCCTCAATATATATGTTAAACAGCATTGGTGACAAGCTGCATCCCTGTCTAACTCCTTGATTTATTATATATTTTCTTCTGTTAATTTATTACCTGTATCTATCACTATTTTTGTTCCTTGATATAAACTCTGTATTATTTTTGTAAGATGCTTTGGGTGTCCTTTATTATTCAATATGTCCCATAGTTTTCATCTGTTTACTCGATCAAATGCTTTTTCATAATCTTTAAATGCTAAATGCGTTTCTAAATTAAACTCTTTTCGTTTTTATATTATTTGTTTTAATATAAATATATTATCTGTAAATGATCTTTTTTTTCTGAATCCCACCTGTTCTTCTATTAATATTTCATCAGAGATAATTTTAATTCAATTATTTATTATTTTGCTATACATTTTATATACTGTATTTAGTATGCTAATCCCTCTATAAATTCTTTGTATCATTTCTATTTCCTTCTTTAAATATTGAAATAATTTTTGCTATCTTCCATTCTTCTGGTATTTTATATTGTTCCCAACATTTATTAAATAAATTTAGTATCCTGTCTTTTAAAAAACTTCCTCATTTATACCATCCATTCCTACTGCTTTCCTATTTTTTGAGCTTTCAATGCCTTTTCCAATTCTTCCTTCATTATTAGATCTATGTCACTAACTGGGTCTAACTGTATCTCTTCTGTTTGATATGTTGGGTCTTTCCACAATTCTTCATAATGTTTTTTCCATTGTTCTTCCTTTATTATATTTATTCTTGAAGTGTCTTTCTCTGTGCTATTCAAGTGTTTCATCATTTTATATGCCAAATTTTGTATTCCATGAACATCATGTTCTATTGTGCTTATAAATCTATCCCATGACTGTTGTTGTTTATATATTTCTTCATTCTTACTTGTCTTGTTTTGTATATATTTAAATATTTATTTATATATTTATCTTGTACTGCTTTAGCTATTTCTTTATTCCATATATTTATCTGCCTCTTCTTATAGTTTTTCCTGAATTGTCCAAGTGTCTCTTTTGCTATCTTTTGAATTATATTTCATATATTATTCCATTCTTATTCTATTTGTTCTCTCTCCGATGTTTTACTTATTTCTTTTTTAATCCTTTTTCATATAAATTTTGTATACTTTCTTCTTGAAGTAGATATACTTTATAACCCAACTCCTCCTTCCCCTGTTTAATAGCTTTTCTCTTCTTCCGTTTAGCCCATAACTCTATTTTTTAAGCTACTAAAAATTATCTGAATTAATATCATATCCTCTAAACATCCTAATATCTTGACATTGTTTTGCTAATTTTTGATTTACTATTACATAGTCTATTATTGATTGTTTACCTCTTGCTGACCATGTATATTTATGTATATCACGTTTTCTAAAAAATGTATTTGTTATCTTTAAATTATTAAATGTTGCAAAGTCTCTTAATTTATATCCATTTCCATTTACTTTATTTTCTCCATAACATCCCATAATATTTTTTATTGGCTTATTCCCTATCCGAGCATTATAATCTCCCAAAATAACTACATGGTTCTTTTTTATATTCTTATCTAGTTCTTTTTGTAACTCTAAATAAAATTTATCTGTCTATTCCTCTTTTCCATCTTCTGGAGCATAAATTCCAATTATACATAAATAACCTCTGTCTAATTTGAATCTTACTGTTATTATTCTATTATTTATAAATGTGTAGCTCTGTATTTTGGTTTTCCATTTCCGATCTATTAATATTGCTACCCCTCCACTAGCTCTTTCCTTTTGATCTACTTCTCTGTATATCATTGTATAAGAATCATAATCTTTCGTACCTTTTAATTTTTTCTTTATTTTTATTATTACT
This sequence comes from Mastigoproctus giganteus, assembly GCF_048544385.1. NCBI lineage: Eukaryota > Metazoa > Arthropoda > Arachnida > Uropygi > Thelyphonidae > Mastigoproctus > Mastigoproctus giganteus. The sequence goes on from NC_143583.1 coordinate 70,874,228, forward strand.
GCTATATTTACTTTCTTCTATTTTAAATGTTTAAGTAGTTTGACTTCTTTATATCCTAATCCTCCTCTTATGTTCCATATTGCAATATTTAAAATGTCCGTTATTCCTTTTTCCAGTCCAGGTTGCATCCCTTTGTCCGTCCGGTTTTCCTCTTTGAGCTTTAAGTGTTTATATAATTTTTTTTACATGGGGAGGGAACCAGCCTCCCACACAACCCCCAACCAGGAGGATCAGACTCTTCGTCTGATCCCTACCCTTTGACCTGTTTGACTAGGGTGGCCTTACCGGTAGTCTAGCTACTGCCAGCATAGCTCTCTGGGTCATCTGGATACTCAAGCCTCCTCCTCACCGCGACAAGGTGATAACATTTCAGGGAGGAACAAAAAAGATATTTTAATAATAATGGGAGACTTTAACGCAAATGTTGGAGGCCTTTCGACAGATTTCAGTGACGTATTAGGAAAGTTCGGGATAGGAATTAGAAATGAGTGAGGAGAAGAACTCTTGAACTTCTGCAAAGAAAATAAACTATTCATCACCAACACACTGTTCTACCAAAGATCTCAACATAAGTATACATGGACATCACCAGATGGAAATACAAAAAACTGTATCAACTACATTTTAATAAATAACAACTGGAAATCATCCATTCAGAATGTTAAAACTCTTAGAAGTACAGATTTTGACACTGATCGTGAACTGCTAGCAGCAACAATTAAATGGAAATTTAAAAATACGAAGCCAAAGAACAATAGAGCAACATTAAATATATATCACGATTTGAAGAAGATAAAATAAAGGAAATTTATGGGTAAACACTACAAGAAAAATTAAAAGATAAACTATTCATTATCTGTGGAAAATATATGGGAGAAAACCAAACAATTGACTAAAGTGCAGCCGTAGAAACCTTGGGAACAAAACCAAAACCAAATAATCCTTGGATTACAGCAGAAATTTTAGATGTATGGATGGAAAAAAGACAAATTAAAAACCTCCTAAACAAAGAAAATAGTCAAGACAAAAGGGAAAAATATAAAGCCCTTAATTTAATTGATGAATTTAATCATGAAAAATGTGTCGATTTTGGGTCAACCCAAAATTTGGCCCTCTTCCAAATAAACTAAAAGGGGTATTAATTTTAAATCCCCTGCAGCGTTACCACCCAACAATAAAGTCAACCGATCCTGCGCTGCTTTGAAACCTGGCATGTTTTTTTCTTCTTTCAATATGAAACTTCTTTCAGGCATTCGTTTCCGCAAAACTCCTGCTTCATCTATGTTAAAAATTTGTTGAGAAGTATAACACGTAATATCTCTCTTCAATAATTTTAATAAGTTCTTTTTTGGAAGGTTCGGCTCCTGCACTTGCGGCTTCTCCCTGGATTTTAAATCTATTCAACCAGCCTTTACTAGTTTTAAATGGTTCCGCTTTTTTTTTTTTTTTTTTTTTTTAGGTGAGTTTTCTTCAGATCATCATATTGGCTAATCTCTCTGTCTCTCTCTCTCTCTCTGTCTTTTTTTTTATTTTTTAATTTTTTTTTATTAGGTGAGTTTTCTTCAGATCATCATATTGGCTAATCTCTCTGTCTCTCTCTCTCTCTTTTTTTTTTTTTTTTATAATAATATTTAACTTAACTGAATTCTGCATTGGATATTATCTTCTAATTTTAATATCCATATATTATATGGATATTAAAATTAGTTAAGTCTTTCCATTTCAATCCTAATAGCCGGCCTAGCCCTAGTTGCTTGCAGTGGAACAGCTATCTTTCCCGCTGCTAAAATGAATTCTTTATTTTTTTTTATAATTGTTCTTACAATTAAACTTGCGAGTCCTAAATTATAACACACATCCACTTGTCTTTGACTGGAATCAGTTTGCTTCAAAACGTCTAATTTAATTTTAAAATTCAGTCTTTTTCTTATATTTATAGTCTTCGTACTGCGCTCAGACGTTGTTGCTTTTTCATTCTTATCGGCCATTATTACTCTTTAAAAATGTAACTGCGTTGGTTGCATTAATTATGATACAATGTTCAAGTAAACTGTCCGTTTCGCACAATGTCTAATACGGTACTGAGTGATGACTAGACTTCGGATAAATGCATATAATGCAAATATTACAAGCAATATACTTGATCATTTTTTAAAATGTTGATCTCGGAACTACGTAACAAGTCACTGTATTGCAATTAAATTAGCATGCGAGAAAATTTCACTGAGTGTGGGAAAATTTCTAAAGTCAGCTTGGGAAACGTTTTAATGCTGTTTTGGTATTCATTTTCAAGCTATCGACTCCAACAAATGAAACGATTTCGTTAAATATGCCAAAAATGCAATCTGTAAAAGAGCTTTATAGTGATCTGTGACAGCGTTATAGTCAGATGCGGGTTATAATATAAGAACAGCGTTACAGCAAATCAGCATAAAGCGAACCGTGTTATAATGGGGGCCTGCTGTATTAATACTCTCCAACATGTCATGATCTTGAGTCAGCTGTTTTTCTCCTTAGTATAAACATTCTTGTAATGTAAGCTATAAATAAGTCAATGGTTTATTGTTGCAGTTTTAGTTTTTTAAAAAGAACTGATTTTTGTTTATTTAATTTGCTTTTCTTTCTTTTTAAAATTCTTAGTAACAGGAAATTGCATCATCAATAAATGTATGACAATGCATTCACTTTCAAAAGATTCCTTTTTCATCTCCCCTTGATGTATGTGCCTGTATGTGGTGAGGAAACTTCCCAGTGATGCTGCTTGTCTTACAGATTAACATCACTGGGATGCAATGTCCACAGGTAAGGTTCCAAGCTAACATAGCAGGAATCCAGTGTGTTTCCAGTGCACTGTGACCTGTGGAAACTTGGAAAGGGCAATCCTGATGGTTGAGAGTTCCCTGCTTCGACAAGACAGGTGGTTCTGGGATGACTCGCCCAGGATCAGCTGGCTAGTGGGTTTTCTTGCAAGTGTGCTATACCGTAGTCTGAGAGACAGGATTCAGGCTGGCAGTGGCATAGTTATAGTCTCTGGGCATATCTGGCATCCCACTCCCTAGTACATTTATTGCTTGCCAATTAGTGGACTTCTCATTTGTGCTCCATGGTGGGTGGGAACCTTGGGCGTTGAACCAAAATAAAACATTATGAATCCTGATTGTCTGTTTTCCTTCTGGGCCTCAACATGTTCCCTGCCAAAAATGAATGACATGGATACAGACACTCCGCCATTGCCTGTCCCAAGCCTAGATGAGAAAGGAGGGGGGGGGGGGGAGCATACCTCACGTAAAAAAACACCGGGCTCAGCTGGCTTCGGCCGACTGTACATGGGAATGGGCCCCTGCCTGAGTTACAGGTGGAGATGCAGGATCTATCTTCAGCAACAGTGGAAGTCTTTCACTCTTCCAAGGTACTGGTCCCATCTAATTGTGGACTATGCAGCAGGGGAATGGCAAGCCGGCTGCATTATCTGTCTTAAACCCTGTGGATCTCAGTCATTGTAAGATAAACATTCATGCTACCACTTCCGGGGTAACCGACACAGCCTGCACTTCTTATACCACGAAGAACAGCTGTGAAGAAAGCTATATGGTCAGCCAAAACTCAAATGTATCTCTCAATGCTAAATGTAAGATCGCTTTACAAGACAGAGAAAATAAAATTGGTAGAAGAAGAATTGTAAAAGATCAAATGGGATATTGTAGGAATGTTAGAGACACATTGGACAGAAGAAGGAACACTGGATATGGCAGAAGGAAGAATATTTTACTCAGGGAGAAAAGACAACATATATAGAGAAGGAGTCACGTTTATAATAAAGAAATATCTATTAAATTCACCCACACAGCTCAAGAATGATAAGTTTAAGAATAAAAGGTAAAGAAAAAAGGAATCTTCATAAAATTAATCCAGGTATATGCCCCAGACTCCTCACATGATGTGATACAGAGACAGTTGCCTTCTATTCAGACTTACAAGAAACCATAGATAACACAAACAAAAAAGATATTTTAATAATAATGGGAGACTTTAATGCAAAAGTTTGAAGCTTTTCGGCAGACTTAAGCGATGTATTAGGAAAGTTCGGGATAGGAAATAGAAATGAGCAAGGAGAAGAACCCTTGAACTTCTGCAAAGAAAATAAACTATATTCATCACCAACACACTGTTCTACCACAGATCTCAACATAAGTATACATGACATCACCAGATGGAAATACAAAAAACTGCATCGACTACATTTTAATAAATAACAATTGGAAATCATCCATTCAAAATGTTAAAATTCTTAGAAGTACAGATTTTGACACTGACCATGAACTGCTAGCAGCAACAATTAAATGGAAATTTAAAAATACGAAGCCAAAGAACAATAGAGCAACATTAAATATATCACGATTTGAAGAAGACAAAATAAAGGAAATTTATTGGAAAACACTACAAGAAAAATTAAAAGATATAAACTATTCATCATCTGTGGAAAATATATGGGAGAAAACTAAACAAATGACTAAAGATGCAACCTTAGAAACCTTGGGCACAAAACCAAAACCAAATAATCCTTGGATTACAGCAGAAATTTTAGATGTACGGATGGAAAAAAGACAAATGAAAAACCTCCTGAACAAAGAAAATAGTCAAGAAAAAAAGGAAAATATAAAACCCTAAAAAACAAAATAGACAACCTATGTAAAGCTGCTAAAAAGAAATGGTTGAAGACAAAGCAAAGCAGTGCGAGGAGGCAAATAAACATCACGACTCTAAAACAACCTACCAGGTTATAAAGGAACTCTCTAAAACATACATCCTGAAAATACTGACAATGAAAAATAAAAACAGTATAAAAACAGGAAACACGCAAGAAATTAAAAAATATATGGAAAGAATATTACCAAACTCTGTTCAAAGGGGAAGGAAAAAACACTCTTGCCTTAGATAATAGAAGAAGTAAAGCACCCTCGATAACAAAAGAAGTTCAGAAAGCAATTAGCCAAATGAACAATGACAAGGCACCCAGAAACGATGGCCCCCAAGCAGAACTATGGAAATTTGGAGGCAATGCAATGTTAAAACACCTCGCACAATTGTTTAATCTAATTTTATTTACAGGGGATATACCAGAAGACCGGAAAAGTGGAATAATAGTACCCTATACACAAAAAAAGGAGATAAAGAAAATTGTCAGAATTATAGACCTATTACCCTTTTAAACCATATATATAAAATATTTATAAGGATCTTACAAAATAGGATACTTAAAAACATATGAAGAAACAATATGGGAAGAACAAGCATGGTTTAGAAAAGGCAAATCAACAATAGACCAAATATTCACACTAAACATCATTTCAGAAAAATATTGGAAGAAGAAGAAGAAACAGATAAAGAGGTTTCTCTTTATCTGTGCTCCATCGATTTCTAACAGGCATTTGACTCTGTAAACAGAGAAAATTTAATGAAGCAACTATAGAAAATTTCACTTGATCATGAAATAATCATGTTTGTAAATAATTTCTACAAAAATACAAGAGGAATAGTAAAATTCAACAACCTTAAAACAGAGAAATTTGAAATAGAGAAAGGAGTCATGCAAGGATGCCCTTTATCTCCATATCTATTTAATATCTACCTAGAAGAACTAATGAAATCAATTGAAGAAAAAAGATGCACAATAATAAATGGAAAAAATATAAACCACATAAAATATGCAGATGATATTGTGATTTTAACAGAAACCAAAGAACAACTAAAAGAACTATTAACAAACATCGATAAAGCAAGCAACAATTATGGAATTAATATTAATATAAATAAAACCAAAGTAATGCAAAATGGAAAAAACATAGAAGACATAAACATCTAAAATCAACAAATAGAACAAGTACAAAAAATTTGTATACCTGGGCTCTCTAATAACCGGAAACCTAAGTAATATTGACCAAATTAATCACAGACCGAACATCAGATGGAAAAACATGAACAAACTCAAAAACATATGGAAGAGCAATGAAATCTCAAATAGTCTAAAAATTAAACTACATGAAACTGTCATCATACCCACAGAAAATTATAGATCAGAGAATTGGAGAATAAATAAGAAAGAAAGGCAAAAAATAATGTCATTTGAAATGAGATGTCTAAGGAAAATCAATAAAACAAATTGGAGAGAACATAAAACTAATGAACAAGTAAGGAGAGATCTAAATTTTGAACGCAGAATAATAGAACAGATCTACAAAAAACAACTTCAGTGGTTTGAACATGTGAACTGGATGAAACAACACAGGCTGTCTAATGGAGTACTGACAGGAAGAATTGGAGATAAGAGACCACCAGGAAGGCCCAAAAGAGAATTGCTGCAATGTCTAAAGGAAAACACAGGCTTTCAGAGTTATCAAAAAATGATGCAAGATTCAAGAGATCAACAACAATGGAGGACGAGATCTAAATAGGGACTTAACCCTTGCCAAACGGAAGAGTAGAATGATGAATGATGTTGAATTCTGTGTACTCCTGCCCAGACAAGATTGGGGAAGCAGACATTATTCTCATGTTATTCTGCATACTTATGTGTGGAAATTTGGCATTAGCATTAGTAGTAGCATGTGATGCAAGAAAGCAAGCTTATAAAGCATCAGCCAAAATAATAATAAAAAAAAATCTTCCCCTTTCACCTATCCATTCACTCCAAAAGTTTGTCCAGTTCTTACTTGAAATTATTTAAGCTATCAACTTCCACAGCAACAGATGGAAGTTTGTTCCAGCAGTCAACCACTCACTGGCTAAAGGCAAATTCCTGCACAACTATTTTGCAACTGTCTCCTCAATTTCCATTTATTCTCCCTCAAGTGCGTAATCTGAGAAAGCAGAAGAATCCCATCAGTTTACTCAAATCATTCAAAGCCTTATACACATTAATTAGATCACCTCGCAGATACCTAGTCTTCAGATTCTGCAGTTTGCAGAACTTAAGCCTTTCTTAGTGAGAGGCACCGCTTTCTTCCTCTCAGCAATCTTGTTGCCCTTCTCTGTACTCGTTCTAGCAATTCTACATCCTTCCTAAAATTAGGTCTCCAGACCTGTACGCCGTACTCAAGGTGTGGCCCCTCCTTATCCCCGATAGCAAAATTCCCATATATCATTGACAAGGACGCACTCATAATTATTGCTACTGTCTCCTTTAATATAACTGTATAGATCCCATTCACTCCAGGTGCCTTTGTTATGTTTAACTTCAACAATTTCTCCTCCACTTTCATCTCCATTATTGCAAAATCATTTAGCTTAGTTAGAGTTTAATAAGCTTCTCTCCTCCACTTCCCTACATGTGTGAATGTAGATTCAAAATAATCATACAGTTTGTCAGCTATCTGAGCAGGATTATCAAGTGGACAATTTAATTCATCCCCTTCCTTGTACAGTTTATATAAGTAAAGAAGTCTTTGCTGTTTTTCTTTATATCCTTTGTTGAAAGGATGTTGTTCTGTGTTAATTAATTCTGTGAGTTTGAAGTTGGACAGTAAAACGATGTTGACTGGTTGCGGCATGTGCTCAGACTGGATTGAAAGAAAGAGCGGGAATTATAGAAGAACAGTGCCCATGGAAATATCTATAGAAAAGGCATGCATCAGAAACAGAACGTCTGTGTGACAGAGAGTGAAGAGACTTTGCAATGAGTCATTAATTAACCTAACTGCCCTCTTTTGAATGGAATCTAGAAGCTTGAGAGAGGTTTTTAGGGCATTGCCCCAGATGGGGGAACAATATTCCATAGCAGGGCAGATTTGCAATTTGTATAGAGTGAACAGCTGTTTGGAAGAAAAGTAATGCCAAGAGCAAAAGAGAAAAACCCAGTTTTTTAGATGCAGAAGAGTAACATTTGTAATATGCTTATGCAAAAAGAGATTAGAAGTCAGGGTGATTCCCAATATAGATATATGATCTTGCCTAGAAATCAGTGTCATCAAAGATAAGCTTAGGAGCAGAAGAATCCTTTTTGCGAGATATAAGGCAGGACTGAGTTTTAGAAGGATTGAAATCAGCTAAGTTATCTTTGCCCCACTGGAGAATTACCTTGAGATCGGCATTTAAGGAATTGGTAGTAGATATTTGAGAAGTTGAAGCTGTTTATGCAAGGCAAGGTTTCTCAAACTGGAAGTTGGAATGCAATATGATGTCATCAGCAAAACTATGGAGAAAGAACTGAACCTTGGGGAACAACAGAATTTGTGAAGAATTTGGAAGATAAAGAGGCATCTACCATCATTCGCAATGAGCTGATATAGAGAAAACTGTATACCCAATTACAAAAAATAGTTGATAAGATGAAAGCTTATTTAGAAGACCTTTATTCCAAACATGATTAAAAGCCTTTGAAATGTCGAGTGCAACTGCTAGTTTCACCAAACTTTTCCATTGAATTTGTCCATAGATAGATAACAAGCCAGAATATCATCAGTGAATTGACACTCATGGAATCCATATTGCGATCATTGATAATCAGATGGGAGGTTTCTAGATAGTTTAAGAGTTGGCACTTAATTTATTTCTCCATTACTTTAGAAAGCGTAGAAGTAAGTGCAACCGAATAATTGGATGGGAGGGATTTATCACCCTTTTTAGAAACTGGCTCGATATGAGCAAATTTCCAAGCAGATGGGAAAACAGCTTTGGAAAAAAAAAAGCATTACAGAACAGGAGGAGAACAGGTTTTGAGAACAAGTGGAAAAATAACTTCAGGACTGGGAGCTTTCGTAACTAACATCAAGATTGTTCAAAATCCTTCTGACCTCCTTTTAACGGACGACCACAGGAGGCATTGAATGGAGCGTACTGAGAATGGTGGGAGGTGGTTTACCAAGATAATCAATTCATGAATTAGAAGAATAGTAGGATGCTAGCAGCTGAAGTGGCAGTAGGACCACCAGGTTTTGACAGAGATGGGAATAGAGATGTGTAAAAGTTATGGCCATAACTTTTACACATCTCTATTCCCATCTCTATCAAAACCTGGTGGTCCTACTGCCACTTCAGCTGCTAGCATCCTACTATTCTTCTAATTCATGAATTGAATTAGAAGAATTAGAAGAAGAATAGCTTTTGCAAGAGATCGAATGCTCGACAAGAGCAAGGACAAGAAGCAAGTTTTCTACTCTTAACCTGTTCGAAATCTAGTTTGGACTGATTAATAACAGCTTTACAATTGTTGCGAGCTTTGGTGTAGGCAGAAAATGAACCTGGAGATCTGGATACAAGCCAGTTGTGATATGCAATATTTTTATCTTGAACAGCCTTGGTGCATTTATTGGAAAACCAAGGTTTAGACAAGGGATGAGATTTTAAAGTAGCGTGTGGAATAAAGTATTTCATCCTTACAAGAATAATTTTACTGATACCATCTCAGCACACACTGACATCAGAAGTTTTGAAACAGTAATCTGACCAAGGAAAAGAAGAAAAGAGACCTTGCAGATCATCCCATTTTGCATTCTTGTAATACCAAACAACATGAAGTTCAGAATGGCCATAAGAGAAAAGCTTCACTGAAGAAGAGACGATCACCAAGTTGTGATCTAAGGTACCTAGAGGACCAGTCACCTTGAATGTGTACTTAGAAAGTTTGTTTTTGAGAAAAAGATCAAGTGTAGTGAGGATTGTCTGTTTTGGCTGTGAAGGAACATTGTAACACCATGCAAGCTTGTAACTGTTTACAATTTAACGTTGTGCAATAAAGATATATTTTCTCTCCCCCCCTAAATGAACAGGCTGTGTAAGGTCTTTAGAAATTGCAAAAGCCTCAGCATCTCGACCAGCTGAGTCCATGTTACTACAAAACGGAACTTGTATGTGGTTGTAAACATTAAAATCACCAAGGAAAATTACCTCACTGTTAGGAAGGTTGGACTGGAGAAAGTCAAGTTTCAAAGAGTTCCAAGTGATTAGTGCAGTTGGGAGAACAATAGAGGCAGCAAATGAATTTGGCAGAATTTGATAGAGAGATTGAGCTAGAGAAGATTGAAAAGAGGAGATTCCAAATTACCAGGTCTCTGATAGGTAACATCACAGCAGACATATACATAAGTACAGTAAACCCCCACTATTTGCAGGGTTACGTTCTTGAGAAATGGCATGAATACTGAGTAATAAAATAGTAATAAAAAGTTTCCGTTCTAAAGTATGAAAAATATAAGAAAAACTAGTCTAAAATTTTGTCTATGTATGTTTTATATGTACCTACATAATATGACTATGTACTAAGACAAACATAGACAGTACATAGTGATATAAGCATAAGGTATCGAAATGAAAATAAGAAACCATTTAATATTAAATGTGACATTTATTAGAAATTTCAAACAAATTTTTCAAAAACATATCAAGAACATATCATTTTTTCTTTGATCTTTCACAAATCCCTTGTTGTTCATAGCCATATTTTTGTAGGGGTTAGAAAAGAACTTGTCCACAATAAAGTCGCTTTCTTTTAACCGTTAGCACACTCGAAAAATTCTGTTTATTCTAACACACACTGCAAAATGATAGATTTTTCACTTTTGTAAGCATATAAATCAAAAGCAAACTATGAAACCTTCCATGACAAGCGCATAACACATATTGAACAAGGATTAGCGAGAAACATCCATGCTCGCAATTGTGTCACCCCTCTCCCTCCATCCACTGAGCACTGTTTTGACTGGGCAAGATGATTTTAGCCACACCCATATTTTTTATGGCAGAAAATGTTCACGGCACTTTAAAATTCTCGTTTTTTTAGGTTTCATTTTATATTAAATCAGCGACTGAATACAGATACCGTGAATAGCTGTTTACTGACAAAGAACAGTTTTCTTGATGGGGGGAACCCCTGGTGCTGTTTGACCCTAAAAACACTTTACACTGTACTGCCTGAGCAAAAGGAATCATGCAGTGAATAATTCAGACAACTGAGATGAGCAGTAGTTAAATCCACTGATAGTTGGGCTTCAGTCAGAAAGCGTACATGGGGTTTGGCACATTATAAGCAGAAATGGATAGCATTGAGATTGGAACTGAAATAAGGTATATTTGTTAAATGAATGGGGAAGTGTTTTGAGATTTAGAGCTTTTCGCAGATAAATTTGTTCTTCTAGTTTGACAATTCCTGATGTATTCGGTAGTAAGAAAAGGTGGGGATGGGACATGGTTTATGAAGTAATGAAATTCTTGGATATGGCATACACATGGCAAGAATATACCCAGCTCCTTGGCATTATGTGGCCTGTATCACCTGATAATTTATATACATCCCATACATTTTACTTCACTGCCATAAGTCTCATCAGTTCATCTGACATACATTTAAGTCTATGCTCCACTGGATGCACTGCCTTAGATTTTGTGCTTTTTAACTATGATCATAACCCCTCACCACCACCTGCCCTATATATATCCTTTCTGAACACGTATTCTGCAAAGCATGCTTGAGAAAAAGATGTACCTCTATTGCTTAGTTTTGCACAAACATTCAAAGAAAACTGCTGAGCGAAATAAGAGAATTGTAAATTAATATTCAAATCTTTAATGAGAGAAGCACAAAAAGTAGTATATACATTAAAATAAATTCCTAAATTTAAATCAGCCATTATGACAATACAATTAAGTGTATTGTTAATTACTGAAATATAATAAATTTTGAAGATGAAAGGTTGTCTTTATTGATTGACACAGACATAAAAGAGTGTAAAAGCATCAAAAGATGTGTGAACTTGATTAATTTTGGGCAAACACAGAAGTTTTGCAATCAAATTTAGTGGGAACAAACTTTCAGCACAATGAGATATTTAATTCCCGACAAGTTGAGAACAATCCCAACTTGTAGGAAATTAAATATCATAGTGCTGGAAGTTGATTAAAAACTTTGTAACACTACTATATCTCCATTTGATATAGTGCACTTCATTCATCAATCAGAATCTTACAGATTCATAATTTAAGACATCCGTTAATAGAATTACCAAGTGAACTCTTCTTTAAATATGTAAATTCCAGTGCAGCTAAAAGTAATTTATTGTTTTGAAGTACATTACTATTCTGTTCAAAACCAAAAGAACTGTCATTTTTTTAATTGAGATGACACTGAAATATTAATAAACATGCATAGAAGATAAAAGAGAATTTTCTTTTCATCAGTTAGGGACTACTTTGTCAGCGCACATGGCTATGTTGTGAATAAGTTTTTATTGAGGAGTAAATTAATAAAAAGCACAGACATTTCCAGAATTGATGACATTGAAGATGACACATTTTCTTCCATTTGCTACTTTGTAGAATTTACTTTCATTGTGCCTGTTGATGTTTATTTTTGCACCAAAGCAGCTGAGTCTATGAGGTATCAGTGTAATGTGTCTGTAAATTTCATGTATTGCACAATTGGATTGTCTGTTCTGTTGAATGAAAACCCGAGTTTCTTAGCTTGTAGCCCTCATTAGAGCTTGATAAACTTGTCTACACATGAAAAAACTCAGAGAAATTCCTTCCTTCTGAATGGCATTTGAACCCAAGCTTTTTTCACGCGGTTGTGGGTTCCGAAAAGAAGCAGTTTGTGGTAACTCCCCCACCAGAGAGATGATGATGATGTTTTAGCCATTTCTGCAATAGAAAATTGTGTTGATGCAAAATGGACTTGATTAACCACTGTGTGGAGTAGATGAAATTTTGAGGTGTAACAGAATATGTAAAATTTGTGGAAGTAACCTATGGTTAAAGTCAGTATTTTTTTCCTCAGTGGCCTCAAATATGCCACTTATTGTTTAGTCAAAAATGCTTTTTTTTTGTATGTTACCATTTATGTTACCATTTGCTTCACAGTTTCCTTTCAGTCACCCAAGGGGGTGGCTGAAAGAAAATAAATGCTTCATACAAAGAAGGGCACATTTGGAAGGGTCATAATACTAATTTTAAACCAAAGGTTTTTAAAAAAAAAACAAAAACCATTATTTTAAATGACATATTTACCTTTATATGTGTTTCACTGCACTATTTAATTTATTTTATTTTTTTGTAGGATGCTATTTTAGTTCATCCAACCAAAAGTCAGGCAGCTCGAGCTGCCAATATAATACATACATCTTTTTTGTTTCGACGTGGAATTGATCGGCAAACCATTTTACCTGTAAGTTTATGCATTGTGTTTTAACTAAATTATGCTACAAGAGTATTTCAAGTTTTGTATCTATCTTTGGTGTAAATGAGAGAGAGAGAGAGAGAGAGAGAGAGAGAGAATTATTGGAAATCAATCAGTTTTTGTAGACTTATAAAAAAATTGGATGATAATGCAAAGTTCTTTCATGGCCGGTAGATAATTCAAAAAAAGAATTTTAATACAAAAAAAGAAACAAGGGAAGGGAAAAACAGACCGAAAGTAAATGATGAATGTTCATAAGGAAATATCCCTTGTTATATCACAAAAAAACAAGTGATACAATGAATTTATACATAGCTGGAAATCTCTTAATAACAAACCAAGGTATAGAAGATGCTGCCATCTGTTGCTGGAGTGCTGAAACAGTTTTTGTAGAAGAATTAATCTGATCAACATTTAACGATTTCAGAGATTGAGAGAGATCCATTTGTAGCATTGAAAAGATATTTATGAGCATTTACACATTTGAAGTAGCTGTGAGATGATCTCATGACACTTAATTTTATATGATTTTCAACAGTGTCATCCACTGAGCGCCGACCGGGCTAGCCAGATGGATAAAGTGCCTGCCTGGCAACCCAAAGATCGTGGGTTCAAATTCTGCCTCGAGCTTGAATCAGAGTAAAAAAAAAAAAAAAAAAAAAAAAAAAAATGCAAAAACATTGGGAGGTGCGTTATGGCCACAGAAGCCGATGCGCCAACACCTAACAAAAGAAGGGAAAAAAAAAAAAAAACCCACTGAGCTTCTGGCTGTTTCCAGTGACAACCCAGAAGACTTTTTTTTTTGGGATCGTTACTGGTGATGAGATGTAGGGTTCATCACTGAGACTGTGAGGAAGTACAGTGAAACTTCTTTAGAATCTCTTGATATGTTTATTATTTCAATGGTACAGTGGTTTAATATTTTATAATTGTTTTACAAGTTTATTACAAAGTTTTTACAGATCTATCTTTTGTACTCAATGGCAGTGGTTTTGGTGGTCGCATTAGTAGTAGTAGTAATGGCATGTGATGCAAGAAAGCAAGTGTATGAGCTTATGCAGCATCAGCCAAAAAAAAAAAAAAAATCACACCATTCCCTCCAAATGCCTGTCCAGTTCCTCCTTAAATTTATTTAACCTATCAACTTCCACAACGACAGATGGAAGTTTGTTCCAGCAATTAACCACCCTGCTGGCTAAAGGCAAATTTCCGCACATCTATCCTACATCTGTCTTTTCTTAATTTGAATTTATGCCCCCTTAAGTTCGTAATCTGAACAAGTGGAAGGATCCCATCAGAATTCAGCGTGCTCAACGCATTCAAGGCCTTATACACCTCAATCAGATCACCTTGCAGGTGCCTAGTCTCCAGCCACTGCAATTTGCAGAACTCAAGCCTTTCTTGGTAAGAGGATCCCTTCATTCCCCTCACCAATCTTGTTGCCTTTCTCTGTACAAGCTCAAGTAAATCTACATCCTTCCTAAAATGAGGCCTCCAGACCTGTACACAGTACTCAAGGCGTGGCCTGACCATTGCCTTATACAGAGGGACAATCACCTCCTTTTCCCTGCTAGCAAAATTCCTATATATCATTGACAAAACCACATGACCTGCCCTGGCAGCTTGTCTGCATTGCACAGAAAACTTCATATCTGACTGCACAATTACTCCCAGGTCTTTTTCATTTTCTACCACCTTAAGTGTAGTACCACACAGTTGGTACGTTTCTCTGGGGTTACCTCTACCCACATCCAATACTTTGCATTTTTCAAGGTTAAACTTCAGTTGCCACTTCTTAGCCCATCTGCCCAAACAACCCTGCCAACCTTTCTATCATCTGCAAACTTCGACACTAAGCCTGATATACCTTCATTAATATCATTGATAAATATACAAAACAACAGTGGACCCAACATCGAACCCTGTGAGACTCCACTAATAACGTTAGTCCATGAAGAGCAGCACCATTGATTACCACCCTCTGTCTTCTCCCACTCAAACATCCTTTTATCCATTGTAGCAACTTACCCTTAATACCATTCTGCTCCAATTTGTACAGTAGTCTTCCATGCGCAACAGTGTTAAAAGCTTTCCTGAAATCCAAATATATGATATCAAAATTATTTTTTGTATCCAGTTCCTTTGTAACCACACCATAAAAAAAAAATATCCTATTAAATTTGTCAGACAAGACTTTCCTTTAACAAACCCATGCTGTGTTTGAATTATTGCTGCAGTTGTGTCTAGATCATCCTGCAATGCATCTTTAACCAGTGACTCCATTACTTTACCCAGAAGAGAAATTAAACTAACTGATCTGTAATTACTCGTGTCAACCTTCGATCCCTCTTTGTGAATTGGGGATACATTTGCACATCTCCAGTCCATGGGGACCTCCCCGAGTCCAAGGATGCTCTCATAATTATGGCTAAGGGTTTGCTTAGTTGCTTTGCCGCCTCCTTTAATATAACTGGATAGATCCCATCCACCCCAGGTGCCTTTCTTATGTTTAATTTCAACAATTTCTCCTCCACTTTGCTCTCAGTTATTACAAAATCATTAAGCACCCTGCTACAATTTGATAATCTTCTGCCATTTTCAAACCTTAATAACTCCTCATGTGTGAATGTAGATGCAAAATACTCATTCAGTTTGTTTGCTATCTGAGCAGGATCATCAACAGTCGAACCATCGATACCAAGTGGAACAATTAGATTCATCCTCTTCCTTTTAGAGTTTATATAAATAAAGAAATCCTCACTGTTTTTCTTAGCATCCTTTGCCAAAAATTTCCTCGTAATCTGCCTTCGCCTCCCTTCTTCTTCTTCTTTGGTCCTTAGCTGGCAGCTGGGGGAGGCGGTTGGCCACGCAACCAGTATGCTGCTGTAGGTGCCGCAGGGTTTCGGACTTGCTCTGTGATGTTCTTCCATACCTTACGATGAATGGCGTCAGTCCTGGCCTGGTTAAGGTTGAGACGTCGGCTCTTCAAGTCATTTTCCACTTGCTTGGCCCACGTTTTTCTAGGCGCGGTCCGTTGGATGCTCCATTGGGTGGGTCGTTGTCTCCAAAGGAGTCTGGCCTTTGTGACCTGATTACAGACTAGCTTATATCTGCCATAGGCTTCTGAGCCACTTGATAATTTATATGCATCCCATACATTTTTCTTCTCTGTCAAGAGTCTCATTAGTTCATTTGATAACCATTTAGGCTTAAACCTTGAACAATATTTCTTTATAGGTATGAAACTTTTAGTAGCTTCCACGATTAATTCCTTGAATGCTTCCCACTTAGAATTTACTGTTAGTAACATCGTCAGTTGATCCCACTGTACAGAATTTAAAAACTGTCTGAAACCATTGTACTCACCCTTTCCTTTACCCCTGATGGTAATTATATCTTTAAGTAAATCCCACATCAGTATATTGTGATCACTGCCACCTAGTGGTTCCTTTATCTGCAAATTCTTACACGAATGATCACTGCTGATAACCAGATCAAGAGTATTACCATCTCTGGTTGCCTCTCAAACATGCTGCTGCAGAAAACAATCACCCAATAACTCCACAAAAGTCTTACTAGTGTGGGAGTAACCAACCCACAAGTTCCAGTCAATATCCTGGAAGTTAAAATCCCCCATTATAAGACATTCTGATTTATTAGCCCACTCTATTTCTCTGTACAATTGTTCATTGTACTCATTCGAGTCATTAGACCTATAACACACTCCTACTCTTATTTTTGCTATCGCAATACTTATGTAACACCAAACTGACTCAACAGTGCACTGTTCATCTATATCAACTGGGTTCAATTCTTTTGATTTTATGTTTTTCTTAATTAACAGCATGACACCTCCTCCCTTCCTATCCTTTCTGTGCACATTGTACTCCCCAAATTCCAATTCTGCATTCCTAATATCAGTGTGACACCACGTCTCAGATATCCCAACAATATCCGTCTTGACCATCACTTCAAATTCATCAAGTTTATTTAATGTACTTCAAGCATCGGTATACATGCACCTATTCCTAGTTATCCTGACACATCCCATAAATTTTTTTTTTTTTTTTTTTTATGTGAACCCCAAACACGAGAGGTATTAGAACCTATAGTACTTAGTACTGTGCTTGTGTTTGAGGTTAAGAAGACAAAAGAAGATATTTGTTGACATTGGACTTGAACTTCTGTAGATTGTAATTTTCAGGAAATATGTACGAAGGAAGATTGTTCCAGAAAACGGCAGTTGAATGAATAAATGAGGAAGATGAAAAGTTGCTTCTGTGGGTTTGAAGTTGGACAGTAAATGGATGTTGGCTAGTGGCAGCACGTGTTCGGACTGTTTTGAAAGAGAGAGAGAGCAGGAATTATAGAAGCCACTTTAGAAGAACAGTGCCCATGGAAGTATCTGTAGAAGAGGCATGCAGCAGAAACAGTGCATCTATGAGAAAGCGAGTGGAGAGAGACTCTTAGAGATGAATCATTAATTAACCTAATTGCCCTCTTCTGAATGGAATCAAGAAACCTGAGAGAGGTTTTGGGGGCACCACCCCGGATGTGGGAACAATATTCCATGGCAGGGCGGATTTGCGATTTATACAGAGTGAGCAGCTGTTTGGAAGAAAAGTAACGTCGAGAGCGAAAGAGAAAACCAAGTTTTTTAGATGCAGAGGAAGTAATATTTCTAATGTGCTTGTGCCAAGAGAGATTAGAAGTCAGGGTAATCCCCAAAAGAGATATATCATTTTGCCTAGAAATCGGGAGTGTCACTAAAGATAAGCATAGGAGCAGAAGAATCCTTTTTGCGAGATATAAGACAAGACTGAGTTTTAGAAGGGTTGAAATCAACTAAGTTGTCTTTGCCCACTGGAGAATTACCTGAAGATCGGCATTTAAGGAATTGGTAGCAGATTTTTGAGAAGTTGAAGCTGATTGAGCAGGACAAGGTTTCTCAAAATGGAAAGTGGAATGCAATGTGCTATCATCGGCAAAACTATGGATAGGATTTCCAGTCAATGGAAGAAGGTCATTGATATACAAGAGGAAAAGAGTGGGGGAAAGAACTGAAGCTTGGGAGACACCGGCATTAGTGGAGAAGTTAGAAGACAGAGAGCCATTTACCATCACCCTCAGCGAGCGATCAGAGAGAAAACTGGATAACCAATTACTAAAAACAGTTGGCAAACCATAAGATGGAAGCTTGTTTAGAAGACCTTTATGCCAAACACGATCAAAAGCCTTTGAGATGTCAAGAGCAACTACTTGTATTTCACCGAACCTTTCCATTGAATTAGTCCATAAATGGGTAACATAAGCCAGAATATCTCCAGTGGATCAACACTGACGGAATCCATACTGGTGATCGTTGATCAGACGGAAGGTTTCTAGGTAGTTTAAGAGTTGGCGGTTAATTGATTTCTCCATTACTTTAGAAAGAGTAGAAGTAATTGCAATGGGACGATAATTGGATGGGAGGGATTTGTCACCCTTTTTAGGAACTGGCTGGATATGAGCAAATTTCCAAGCAGAAGGAAAAACACCTTTGTAATAAGAAAGTGTAAAAAGGCGGCAAAGAATAGGAGTAAGTTCAGGAGCACAGGTTTTGAGAATAAGTGGAGAAATACCATCAGGACCTGGTGCTTTCTTAGCATTAAGATTCATCAAAATCCTTCTGATATCCTTTTGACGGAAGACCACAGGAGGCATTGAATGGAGTGTGTTGGGAATGGTGGGAGGTGTTTTACCAAGATCATTAATACATGAGCTGGAAGAAAAATGGGATGCTAGCAGGTCAGCTTTATCCTTGGCTGAAGTGGCAACAGAACCATCTGGTTAGGACAGAGGTGGGAGCAAAGATGGGCAAAAGTTGCGGGCAATAGCTTTGGCAAGAGACCAGAATGCTCGGCTACCATTAGGGCAAGAAGCAAGTTTTCTACTCTTAGCCTGTTCAAACTCTAGTTTGGACTGATTAATAACTGCTTTACAACTGTTGCGAGCTTTGGTGTAGGCAGAAAATGAAACTGAAGAATTGGAAACAAGCCAATTACGATATGCAACATTCTTCTCTTGGACAGCCTTAGCACATTTATTGGAAAACCAAGGTTTAGATAAAGGACGAGATTTTAAAGTGGAGTGTGGGATAAGGGATTCCATTCCTGCAAGAATAATTTCACTGGCACGATCTGAGCAAACGTTGACATCAGAAGTTTTGAAACAGTAATCTGACCAAGGAAAAGAAGAAAAGAAGTCTCGCAGGTCATCCCATTTTGCATTCTTGTAATGCCAAACAATACGAGGTTGGGAATAGCCATGAGATAAAGGTTCCATTGGAGAAGAGACAATCACCATGTTGTGATCTGAAGTGCCTAAAGGACCTCTCACTTCGACCGTGTACATAGAAGGGTTGTTTGTGAGAAAAAGATCAAGCGTATTGGCTGTATGATTAGGATTGTCCGGTATTCTTGTAGGTAAATGAACAATCTGTGCTAGGTGATTAGTAATTGCAAAAGCCTCAGCATCTCGACCTGCTGGGTCGGTGTGACTAGAAAACGGAAGCCAGCTGGAGTTGTGAACATTAAAATCACCAAGGAAAATTACTTCACTGTTAGGAAAGTTGGACTGGAGAAAGTCAAGTTGCAAAGAGAGGAAGTCAAAGCGCTCCAAGTGATTAGTAGAGTTGGGAGAACGGTAGAGAAAACAGATGAATTTGACACAATGAGATAGAGAGATTTTAAGCCATAGAAGATCAAAGAGAGGAGATTCCAAATTGCCAAGTCTCTGGCAGAGAATATCAGAATGGACATAAGCACAAGTACCACCTTTGAGGTGAAAGGAACCGTACAGCAAATAATTTGGGCATATGAGATGAGCAGTAGATGAATCAACCGATAACTCAGATTCTGTCAGAAAAAGTACATTGGGGTTTGGCAGACTGCAAATGTAAATGGACATCGTTGAGATTGGAATTGGGACCACGTATATTTGTGAAATGAATTAGGAAGTCCTTGGGAGGTTTAGATCTTTTCGCAGATAAGCTTGCTCTATTAGTTTGACAATTCATGGTGTATTCAATAGTAAGAAAAAGTAGGTGGGACGTGCTGTATGAAGTAATGAAATTTTTGGATATGGCGTACATGTGGTAAGAATATACCCGAATCCTTGACATAACGTGGCCTCGACAATGATCCCCGCATACACACTACTTGGACTCCCTCCTGTCGCTATCTGGCAGAGTAGAGGTAGCAAGATTATACACTAGCTAATCCGGAAGCTTCCTAGAGAGTTACCAATAGGTTTAGTCCGGTGTACTAACTAGCGGCCGGCCTGCAAACACCGTTTTAGAGCTGTACCCTCGAAATGTAAGGAATATTGGATCTCGCCACGACGTTCATCATAACCTCAGAAGTCTTCAATCATACTGCATGATGGAAGAGATAGGGAGGGTTGGCTGGAACTTAGCTCTAGAGACTAAACATGGGTTCCACCACTTCAAGCTTCCAATAAGCAAAGTTGTGGTATTTCCCCGGTTGATGAGAGTCATCTACCACCTAGTACTGCCTGGTAACATAGAGGGGCGGCGTTCCTCCATGTGGTGTGGGCGCCACACCTCGACCCCTGCTTACTTTGGTTCACACCTGGGTGGTCACCCACCATGTACTTGTGCATGGAGGTTATACCCAGGATTACTAACAGTCCCAACATCGTGAAGGTGCAAGCAGAGGATTTGGCTGTCACAGACCGTCCGGACTTCGCCAAAATTGGGTCCACTTGACTTGAGTGTCACCCGAATATCAGTTCCATCAGTGTTTTAGACTCCTAGGTAGCAAGTACAGCTTGTCTGGCATATCTGAGAGAATGTCTGTGACAACCTCAAGGACCAATACCCGCCTGTTTCACGATGACTGCCATTAGTTCCTGAAACCCCCAGCACCCCTCACTCCAGGTCCCTACTTATGCCAATAGAATTTGTGCAAGAATCACCTTCACCTCTGCCTGTGGCTACTTTTAACCTTTTAGTCTGGATTGCATGTATATGAACTCTGTATGCCTTACAACACTCCCTATTAGTCTTCAGCATGTTGAATCATAAATTTTTTTTGGCTTTGAAATTTTTTATGAAATATGGTAGAGAATGAAGAAAGAAATATTTTGGTTTTTTAATTTTTAGAATCTGACTGCTAGAAGCCGAGAGATAGCGATTTACAACATAAATGCAGCCTGCGACAAGTTACACCGTGGCTGTGCTGTAGGGATACTGATTGTGTCATGCATTGCTGCTACACACAGCATACGTCATCTCATGTTGCATTTTCGTGGCGATTTTTGTCAATCCATGGATGCAAGTTACTCCCATGTGAAAACTGCCTGGGGTGTGCCTAAAGAAGTTTCACTTCAACAGTAGGAGCCCACAGCATTACCACCCTTAAAAAAATCCCATACTTGTACTAAAATCTTGCTAGCAATCAAGATTGTGGTCATTATCTTCTGGGATATGAAGGAATATTATTAGTTGAACTTATACTAAATGGTGCCAAGTTGAATCATGAGAGATACTGCTCTCTGTTAATGATTATATTGCAGGATTCTCTCAAGTCATTGGTAGAAAAAATTGACAAAAGTTGTTTTTCTTCTTCATGACAATATACCTATTTACAAGTGTAAAATTGGAATGCCATTAAAGAATGTCATTATGTACAGCTAAATCATTCGTTATCCTACAGAAATCTTAAATCGTCATTGGAACAGATTTTCAATTGATGGTGTAGTGGCAACTGTTGACTATTTTGAAAGCAAATTTCAAAATTTTATTTAATGTCAAAAGTTTAATTTAAGTATATGTAAACAATATATTTTCTGTTTTAAATCTTGTTTTTCAGTGTTTACATGGTGTAGTCTAATCTTAAAAATCCCAACAATTGATATGCAACAAAAATGCATATCAGTGAATATTTTAAAACACTTGTTGTTTATTTTAGGAAGGTTTAATGCTTCAGTCACTAATTCAGAATATTGTATGATTGCTTATATTGCTTTGGATCTTACAGAAGATGCCTGTAAGATCTGCCAGTCTATAGTTGCTATTTTGTTTTATTTCTCTTAGTCCCAGCTTAAGTGTAATTGATAAAACAATGTTGCATTTGTTAAAGAAAGATACATGGTTATATTGCTACTATTTATACAATTTACAAAAGTGACTGAATATGCTGGGGAATATTCAGCCACTCCCCCCCTCCATCCTTGCTTTTCAGTTCTGGTTGACTTGTAGTGAAAGCAGGTTGTGAAATCCACCTATACTTAAGTAGATAAGTTTTTCCTGGTAAATTTTCTTCAACGGAAAGTATAGTTCTGTAAAATTAAATCTTATTTAATTAACTATGATATACTATTATGACAGTGTCGCTTGTGAGTTAGAATTTACTTGGATTTGATAATTCTGCATGAGCGGGAATGTATAAGTTGGAATCTGTTGTGATCACAGTAGGCAAAGAGTTGTAATTAATGATTATTCTTCAGAATGGCTAGGTTGAAAGTGAGGTTCCTTCAAGACTCAGTGCTTGAACTGCTCCGATTTCTAATTTTTTGTAAATGGCACTGATGAAAACATACAAGGCAGCATGTAAAAATTTGCTTTGGTGTAAAGGTTGTGAAAATAGTAGAGTAAGAAGGAGAACTGGGGTTATGATATACACAGACATGCAGTTCTCTGTGCAGTATAGACAGGTGGTGAAGAGGAAGACACACAGTGTCCTGTCTCTAAATTGCTTGTAGAGATACCAAGGCCGTGAATTTCGCTGTACAAGGCAGGTGGTAGTCTACATTTGGAATACCGTGTCCAAGTATGAATACTAAACTAATGTCTCTTACTTTTTAACCTCATTGAGGTTAAAAAGTAAGAGACATTATTAGTTTTCAGTCCACCTTTGTAATACTAAGTAACATAAGAAAAAAGTCAGTCAAATAAATGTTTACTACAAGACATATAAGTTTAGCAGTAGTTGCATCCAGTCATATTCTGAAACCATATTTGAATATTTTCACTGTTAATGATTATTATATTTTGCAGCTATTTAAAATTAAGCATAAAAAGTGACTGAAATATCTAATACATTGGATATTTAAGTCACAGAAAAAAAAAGTCATCATGCCACTCTGGAAGGAAGAAACTGAAAAATTGCAAGAAACCATCAGACAACTGACAATCCTTTCTATTTTGTTATGCTATGTAAACAATGCATGCTGCAAATCTTATTATCATTCAGCTGTTACTGTTTGATACTGTAGTGAGTTAGAAAAGTAGTGTTTTTTGAGACTACTGAATTTATGTGAATTTCAAAGTTGAACATTTCATCATCAAATGTATACAGAAAGCACATAGAGTCAAAGGCAATGAACCTGGTTGACATGTGTGGCTAGTATATTGTTGAGTCAATCTGGTGTGACAAGTTCTGGGCAGACAAAACGAGAGTAAGCATATGTTAGAGGCCAAATAACTGTAATGAGTATAATGAAAAAATATATAGACAAATGGAGTGGTCCAGTAAATCAAAATGCTTCATAATGGAGGATTTTTTTAAATTTTCTGGATATTGACTGGAACATGTGGCCACTCACACAATAACAGAACTTTTCTGGATTTATTAGATAACTGTTTCTGCACGTTAGAAAGGCAATGAGAGAAAGCAATACTCTTGATCTGATTATCAGCTTCATGTGCATTAAGAATCTCCAGATAAAAATAACCACTAGGTGGCAGTGATTATAGTGTATTGATATGGGATTTGCTTAAAGCTATAATTCTGCTGAGGGTAAAGGGAAGAGATTTTTGTTTTTGTAAAGGTGACTATAATGGTCCTAGATAATATTTAAATTCATTTCAATGGAACTAATGATGATGTTACACCTTCAAATTCTAAATGGAAAGCAATTAGGGAAGTAATCATAGAAGCTATCAGGCTTTTTATACCAATTAAGAACTATATTGTTCAATGCTTATACTTAAATGGATGTCAGATGAACTGATAAGACTAATAAGAAGGCAACGTCATGGAATGATTATAAATTATCAAGGGATAGAGAAACTGACAATAAGTACTAATTAGTCTTCATTCAAGTCACTAAGAGTTGGGTGAAATAAGGTGAGATAAAGTTGTGAGAAGTTTTTGGTTAAGGAAAGTGAAACATTGGTCCATGAAATGTGAAATGGCATAATTATTGATTATAGTTATGCCATCGAATACTTATTCAGGTTGCTGACTGAATAAGTATTCAGTGAAATGAATAAATATTCTTTCTCAATATTCAATACATAATTTTTTTATTGCTGGGAATACCAGATGCTATAACCAGGGGTTAAATGATTTTATGATAACTGTTAAGAAAGTGGAAGAGAAATTCTTAAAACTAAAAGAGAATAAGGCACCTGCAGCTGATGGAATCTATCTAATTATATTAAAGGAAGCAGCAAAAGAAGTCAGCAGGCTTTTAGCCATCATTATGAGAGCTTCCTTGGATTCAGGGGGTGGCTTCTATAGATTGTAGATGTGCAGGGATCAAATTGTGAATGAGTGAATAAAGACCTGTAAACTTTACTTCTATTCTGGGAAAATAATAGAGTGAATGTAATAAAACAGGCCTACGTGCTCTGGATTCATAATGCGAAAATTTATTTTTATTTTGTTACACAGAGCATTAAAAACTACGATAAATGAATTCATTTATCGTAGTTTTTAATGCTCTGTGTAACAAAATAAAAATAAATTTTCGAATAGAGTGAATGGTTAAAGAAGTAATACAAAATCATCTTGACGTAACTGCAGCTATTTGGTATCACAGTGTGGATTTGTTAAGGAGAGACCTTGTCCAACCAATCTAATTAGCTGCTATGATACAGTAACTAAGGAAATAGATTTAAATTTTTTTTTTTAATCCAGTAAAATGTAATTATAAAAGTTATATAAAAATAAATTTGACATCATATATAGATTTCAGTAGGTATACTGTTCCACATGTAAAACTACTGTATGAATTGTAGAAATGTGGCATTCACTGATATGAATAAATGGATGGTTGAGCAGAAGCAGAGCAGGATTTTAGAGCCAGGTGACAGGGCTGATTTCTCCAGGTGCTAAGTGACTGGAGACACCTCGAATACCTTTTTATAATAAAATCATTATATATTAAGAATTTGTTGAAATAATTTATTCTTTATTTATTATTTCCATTGCTGCTGCACTGCTGTATTACATACATTAATCAGATAGCTTTGATATGAGCTGCTGATATCTTGCAAGTCAAGTTGTGGTTTATAAACCCACTATTTGTCCTCGGTCATTTTCCAGTGAAAGTTGATAATTGTGCACAAGTCTCAGGAAGAGTGAAATTTGTTCTGTCCCATCAGAGACTTGTGAAATAAATATTTTGTTTTATGCTTCAACTGTACTTATTGATTTCTTTCATGTGCATTATTTTGTATCTGTAAAGTTGTCTAATCTTTATGAAAATGAGTATATATGTCTAACACACCAGTCATCCTCTTTGGAGCCATCCTTATCTTACTGGCAAGTTTATGTGTTAGCCTTTGTCTTACTGTGCTTTGATTGTCGAATGTGTATTATTATTATTATTATTACTAGCCATATAGTGCAAGGAAGCCTCAGGCTTATGCTGCACCAGCTAAAAAAAAAAATTTCCAAGTTACTCAGACAGAGAGAGAGAGAGAGAGAGAAGTAGAAGGGAATCATCAAGAAGAGAAAAATGATGATATCCAGCTCAGGACCCTGGGTGTGCCAAGCCCATACTCACCAGATGTGAGCCCCTGGGGTATATAAACACTTTCTTTGTAAAGTGCATACTTGCCCTGTCTGCAACTTTTGCATCTGTTCAAGTGGTAGAGCCTCTTGAAACATTAAACATTTTGAAAGCCATAAAGCAGAGTTTGAACATGAAATAGTAAAAGTCAACATAGATCTGATGGAGTCTGCATTACATAGAAAAGTACTCAGCAACTGTACTCAGTCCAGTTGCATTAGAAGAAAAATTAAGGACCATAATCGGTATTAACATTAACACTGCATGGGCATTATGACCTAAAGAATTGCAGCCTTCAGATATTGATGTTCTTGTTTCCTCCTAACCACCAGAAATCGATGGTATATCATTTCATAGCATATAGTAGTAGTAGTGGCATGTGATGCAAGAAAGCAAGTGTATGAGCTTATGCAGCATCAGCCAAAAAAATAAATAAAAAAAAAATCACACCATTCCCTCCAAATGCCTGTCCAGTTCCTCCTTAAATTTATTCAACCTATCAACTTCCACAATGACAGATGGAAGTTTGTTCCAGCAATTAACTACCCGCTGGCTAAAGGCAAATTTCCGTACATCTATTCTACATCTGTCTTTTCTTAATTTGAATTTATGCCCCTTTAGGTTCGTAATCTGAATAAGTGGAAGGATCCCATCAGAATTCACCATGCTCAACCCATTCAAGGCCTTATACACCTCAATCAGATCACCGTGCAGGTGCCTAGTCTCCAGCCACTGCAATTTGCAGAACTTAAGCCTCTCTTGGTAAGAGGATCCCTTCATTCCCCTCACCAATCTTGTTGCCCTTCTCTGTACACGCTCAAGTAAATCTACATCCTTCCTAAAATGAGGCCTCCAGACCTGCACGCAGTACTCAAGGCGTGGCCTGACCATTGCCTTATACAGAGGGATAATCACCTCCTTCTCCCTCCTTCTTCATATAATCAATGAACATGTTCAAAGAACTCTTCAGTAAGGAAAATTAGAAGATGGCAAGATGCTAAAGCAGTGATGGCTTTTACACTCAAAAATTACCAATAGGGCTTTCAGTTTGTGCTGTAAATTATTTGTAGTGGGCTCTAGGTCTACTTCACAATTGGAAAAAAAAAAAAAAAAACTTGGTTTTTATGAGTGGAAGCATATGAAAAATGAATATGAAAGTCATCTTTACTACTACAAATGGATTGAACCTGAATTGAGACTTTTGTTGTATCGAGGAACTGATGCTTGACATCAGCTATTGATTTGAAGCTGCCAGTATTTGAGAGAGTATATCCAATGCATTGTAATGTTTAATAATCCTTTAACACTCATCTGAAATAAATAATTGAAAAAAAAGTAAAAGTTTGAAATTCATAGTTAGAAGTGAATGCTTACTTTTGGGCTGAGCTGTAAAACAGATCAAAACTCAAAATTTTATCAAAAATTTATTCCATATACATAAACTGACTTGAACACAAGGAACAGATAAAATTGTCTACCAAACAAAAACCAAGCATTGCTGCAAATAGCAAGAGTTCAGTTAGCATGCCATTATTGAGCAGATGTCAGTTTCATGCACCTCTACTTATGAGTAGCACTTATTTATTGACTGCTTAAGAATGATTAGACCGGGGTTCGAGCCCGTCACCACCAAATATGGAGGATGCGGAAAGGTCAAGGAATGACTACCGCATATCCTGGAGCAATATGGCCTTAGTTGCTAATGCTCCTAAAAACCAAACAACAAACAAACAAGCTTAAGAATGGTCACATATATTTGATACAGCTCATCACTTGGGTGCTGTTTTACACTTATATGCATCAGCAACAATGCACAAGTGTTAACCAACAAATTCTGCACTGAAAAGCATTCTTGAACACCTTATATCAATTACGTTATTTTTGTCTATGCATAACTGGACATTCAGAAGTTTTTTAGACAAGCTTTTCCTAGCCAATAAATTTCAGGAAATGTCTTATTAGTAGAGTTATTTGGCAGATTCAATAATATAGTGTGGTGAGCACCTATATGGTTATATAGATGCTCACCACAATATGGTGTGTATATATATATATATATATGATTGTACTGACCACTGTAGGGAAAATATTAATAAAAAAAAAAAAAACTTATTATGCAATAGAGTACATGAAAATATTCAAGAGACAGCAAAGAAAGCATGTATCGTTCCATTATATTGGATTGCACTCTCAATTTGAGTCACTTCACGAAGATGACATTTACAATAATATTTGTAAATGATCAATATGGTACAATTTGTATGAAAGAACACATGCTGGACTTTAGGAATGTCTGTGAATCTACAGAAGTAGGTTTAACAGAACATTTTCTGAAACATTAACTAGAATTGACTGACGTTTTGTCACCAAAGAGCAACAATTTTATATGAATCCAAGAGCAACATTTGTATCCTGTAAGTGTCACTCCCTCAATTGAGTGGTTTCAGTTGCAGCATTAGCATCAACAGAATCTGTAAGTCTTTTTGGAATACTACAGTGCATATATGTGCAATTCTCAGCATATACTCAGCAATGAAAAATTCTGAGAGGCCATGTTTCCAACCTCACCATTAAGCCATTAAGTGTTGGTGGATGAGAAAGTTGCATTGAGTTTACAGTACTCTGATAGAGGAGTTTGAGTCAGCTCAAAGTGATCCTGATATTAGGCATGAAGCACATGCCTAAAACGGATTTAAGATTTCTTAATGGCTGTGCAGCACGTTTCTTTTCAAGTAAATACGAGGTGCGGTTATTAAATAATGAGACTACATGTGCAGTCACTACACACAAAGTACTACCTGTGAAACAAAGGCACAGCAGTTGACTTAAACCTTTCCCCAGTTGTCTGCCAAGTCATGTTCCAACATGCTCATTGCTCTGCAGTGAGACAGGTTTTCATTATCTTGTTTTTTTTTTGCAGCTTGCTGGAAATATGACAGACAAAAGAATGGAACAGTGAATCAACCTCAGATTTTTAGTAAAACTAAAGAAAACACAAACTGAAAGTTATGTCAAGAGCTTGCATGTTTGGATGGCATAAAAGATTTTTAGAAGAAAGAGAATATGGAAAATGATGAACAACCAGGCTCTCTGGTATCCATGAAAATTGATGAAATTGTAGACTGGGTAAGGACATTGATTAGAAGTGATCATCATTTAAAAATGGTTGCATCCAAACTCAACAAGAACAAAGAAACAGTTAGACAAATTTTAATTGAAAATTTTGGCTTGAGAAAGTGTGTGTGTGTGTGTGTGTGCACGCGCATGCACACGCATGCCAAGATGGTGCCAAAATTTCTTAAATGAAGATCAAAGAATGAGAAGACTCCAAGCTTGTGAAGATGTTTTGGTAAAAAACTAAAGAATATCCATACTTTCTAAGTACTATAATTATTTGTGATGAAAGGTGGCTGTTCCAGTATGATCCAGAAACTAAAATATAGTCAGTGCAATAGAAAAAAAACTATCAGACCAAAAAAAGCAAGAATATCAAAAATGAAAACCATGTTTCTTGTTTCCTTCGATATTAAAGGAATTATTATGGCTGAACACATTCCACCAAATCAGACTGTCAATCAAACATATTACATTGAGGTTCTGACAAGGCTGCATGAAACAATTTGAAGGAAGAGACCTGAATTGTGGAAGGATGGTTGGATGCTCTAGCACACAATGTGCCATCTGTTCACCAGTTTCTGGCCCAAAACAAACAAATACCTGTGTGAGAGCATGCACCCTACTTGCCTTGTGGCTTTTTTCTCTTTCCTAAACTGAAAGTGTACTTAAAGGAACCTATTTTCAGTTAAGACATTTAGAAAAAAATTACCGAAGTGTTAAATAGGCTTACAGAAGATTGGAAGAAATGCTTGGAAGAAATACGCGGAACAATGTGTGCAAGCCCAAGGTAATTATTTTGAAGGAAATAACTTGTAAGGTATGAAATATTTATTTTATTGCAAGTATCTCATTATTTAATAGCCACACCTTGTATTTTGAATATGATGGTGAAAAATTTAATAATAGATATCACAACTGTGGCATTTCTTATTAAGAATTGCTTGGAGCATTTGTCTGGGTAGTACCGAAATAACAGGTTTTGAAGGTGCTTGTTACATTGCGAAAGAGACTGTGGAATCTCTTGATTTTAACACTTCCTTTAAGGAACCTGCACAAAAGCATAGATGAAAATTGTGTGAGGACAAGGCGCAAGATGAGTCAGTAGGGCAAAGATGGGAGGAATTATCCAAGCTTGAATTTTCTACTTTATGATGGATACTATTCATGTTTCTGAGAAGAACAGCTTTAAAATTATAACAAACTATGGGGATTTTTATACAACCTTGGAAAAATCAGAAGACACCAGAAGACATTTGCTCATTGTATGTATTTACAACAAGCTCTTACAGATGGGGAGTGTTCTGATATATGGGTAAAAAGAATGGATTTCTGTAAGGAGCTGAACAATTTTTGTTTCATTCTACCTGCTGAGAAAGTTTACCCCAAGAGGCTCCTCAGCGTTCATGACACAAATATTATTATTATTATTATGAAATATTATTATTCCATGCTGTTTTTCATTATGGACAATTCGTTCATTGGCAATGTTGTGAATTGAAAATGAGATTGATAGTAAGCTTCGACCTGACATTGATCTTGGTGAATTTTGTTGGGACAAAGGCTTGAAATGTTAATTTCATTGAGTTTTTAAAATATATGTATCGTGTTTTGTTTCTTGTTAATTTTACAGCTAAATAGTTATTTTCAAATAATTATAATTTAGTTAATGAAAGTTGTGCTTATATTGTCTGTAGCTGAATTTCAAACACAAGGGTACATTTGTGCAAGAGTTTGAGTTGACCGTGGTTCAAATTTGCATGACTGCTAAATATAGTGCTGTTCTTATATTCTCTCTGTCTTGTGAACTACTCTGATCATGGCCCAATTTGTACATGTGTTTGATTTGACACAGTTCAAGCTTATTACTACTAAATATGGTGATATTCTCTTCTAAACTCTTCTGATATGAGATCAGAGTTCATAGAAATATAAATTTTAAAATCTTTATTTCTGTAATGTGTTATTTTTATTTAACATCCATTTAAAAAAAAAGAAAAAAGTGTTTACCCCTAGGTCTGATACTGAGCAGAATAGAGAATGGTTACTAATAGGCACCACTCTTCTTGGATTAATGTTATTAGTGGAGTATCTCAGGGTTCAGTGTTGGCCCTTATTGTTTTGAATATTTATGAACAATATTGTATATCAAGTTTAAACGAACTTGATATTCTATGATACAAAGATTGTTAGGGTTACAAGATGTACTATTGCAACAACACCTAGAGAAATTAGGCAGATGGGCTTGAGAAGTGATAACTGAGGTTTAACATTGATAAATGCAAAGTACTACATAGTACTTTGCATTTTTCAATACAGCAGTAATCCTAACATAACAACCAATTCAGTGGTGTCACTCTCAACATTCCCAAGGTAGTGGAGAACAAAAAACACCTCAGGGTAATTATAAAGTCTGACATGAAATTCTCTGAGCAGTGCAGATAGGCTGCTAGGACAGTTTGTGGAAAATAAATGACGAACATCTCAATGATAAACACAGGGGTTTTGCCAGCAGGGACAAAGAGGTTGTTGTTATTTGATTTTTAGGAGCATTAGCAACTAAGGCCATATTGCTCCGGGGATATGCGGTGGTCATTCCCTGACCTTTTTGCATCCTCTGTATTTGGTGGTCACGGGCTCAAACTCCGGTCTGATCAAGAAGTGTGTGTTACACACTGCTGCTCCTGCCCACCTGGCTACAGAGGCACCTAGGACAAAGAGGTGATTATTCTGTTGTATAAGGCAATGGTTGGGCTTGACCTTGAGAACTGCATACAGGCTGGAAGAGCAACAAGATTAGTTAGGGACCCCAAATAGTACTCTTACTAAGAGTGACTTTAGCCAGAGAGTAATTTATTTGTTTGAACAAGCTTTCATTTGGTGTTATGTAAGTGGAGAATTTGAATAATTTAAGGATTAGACAAATTATTAGAGGGAATGGACAGATGGTTTTTTATTTTGCTCCATATAAGCATGCTTCTTTGCATGATTTTCCACTACTGTTACTTTTATACCAACTTTATGTTCAGAAAGTCTGTTTTATTTGGTTAACCCATACTGTTATCATTTGTAATGTGTTTAAGAACTTCAAATAAATAAATATTTTTTGTATTTTGTAGATTTTAATTCAAAAGCTTGTACCTCTTTGTTCAGCTCAATATGAAAGAGCATTTAATACCACTAGAATTCCTGGAATTGAAACTGGTAAGTAGTGTTATCATATTTTGTTCATACGTTAAGTTGTACTCTGCCAAATTTACGGATGGGTTCTATATACCAGAACAATGCAAAATGTTCGTATGTACAAGTGTCCATAAAGACTTTTTTTCCCTTCTGCAGTGGTCCCTTTTTGTAGTTGCAGAGATTGAACCTACTAATGAACTAAGAATCAGAAACAAACATGGTAGAAAAATTGAATAATGTATCTTTCACAGAAGTGTTGTCCATTCATTTCTGTGCAGCTCTGGATGCTTATTGCCATCAGCTGCCTTACTTGCTGAAACATCCTGGCAGATTATAAATTGACATGCAACTGTTTGAAGTACATTACTACAGGTTCATCATCCTGTTTACTGAGATATAATATACCAAACATTTAAATGTCTTCACAAAAAAGAGGAGGGATTTGGCTTTCCTGCTCATCATCTGGGATAAGTTTGATCAGTGAACTGTCAGGCTACAGCACTGAAATGTGCAAAAGCACCATCATGGATGGACCAAGGGATGTCAAGTAACTCTTCGGAATAGGTTTCTAAAACTCTTGACAAGGAGGTCCTGTCAATTTGTTCAGCAAAGTATAACTTATCCTGTCTCCAAGGTTTGTTTTCCCACACATTAATTGAAAATTGCTCTTGGCATACTGATTGAGGATTTCTCTTTTGAGCATTTCTTTAGCCCACACTTCAGTGTTATGAAAATGAATGACCCCATCTCATTGAAATCCTGCTTCATCCTGTGAATAGCATTTCTGAAGGAAAGCGTGGATTGTGCAGTATTCCATTGTTGCATAATCCATTGACAGAACTTGACTGGTGGTGAATAATCTGGCTTCAGGCCCTAAACTCTGGGAAAATGATAAGGATAGAAAAATTGTTCATGTGGAATGTACCATACAGTTTAATTGAAGACTCCTTTCTCTGCAGTGATCTTGGCCACAGTTATCTTAGGATTTATTTTATCCTGAAAAAGGCCTCTGAGGTTGGGAAAATTCATATTTTAGTATTAAATCAGCTTACACCAACCATAAGAATAAGTATTTACTGTAACTAAAATATTTATTTACATATTAAAATAAAATAAATATTTACAAAAACTGCTATTATATTAAATATACATGTAAAAACATTAAAACTGTGATAAAATCCTTGAGATAAAATACACTAAAATAAACCGGATTAAAAACGATAAAAATCTCTGGAGCTTTCGGAAGCTTGCGCTCCCTTCCTCAGCAGTAACAAAACTTCCTGCAGCACGTCCATATATATAACAGGCTCACGGTACCTATACACGTGGTGCAGTCGGCGCATGGTCTGAACTGGAAGCGGAAATAGCTCGGGAACGTGTTAAGCAAAACCGTTCATCCGTACTTAGGATAATAGTTTCAAACAGAGGATGCATACGCATACCTCTGTCCCTATTCATAATATTGTGGTCGGATGAACAGATTCGTAGGCTCTCAAGCCATTTACGGTTCCAGAACCCATGCGCTCGATCCATGATAACCGCATCCTCTGGGGAAATTTGATGCTGCTTCTCCCAAAAATGTTCGGCCACAGCAGACTTATTGTAATCAGCTGATTACAATAAGTCTGCTGTGGCCGAACATTTTTGTAATCAGCTGATTACAATAAGTCTGCTGTGGCCGAACATTTTTGGGAGAAGCAGCATCAAATTTCCCCAGAGGATGCGGTTATCATGGATCGAGCGCATGGGTTCTGGAACCGTAAATGGCTCGAGAGCCTACGAATCTGTTCATCCGACCACAATATTATGAATAGGGACAGAGGTGTGCGTATGCATCCTCTGTTTGAAACTATTATCCTAAGTACGGATGAATGGTTTTGCTTAACACGTTCCCGAGCTATTTCCGCTTCCAGTTCAGACCATGCGCCGACTGCACCACGTGTATAGGTACCGTGAGCCTGTTATATATATGGACGTGCTGCAGGAAGTTTTGTTACTGCTGAGGAAGGGAGCGCAAGCTTCCGAAAGCTCCAGAGATTTTTATCGTTTTTAATCCGGTTTATTTTAGTGTATTTTATCTCAAGGATTTTATCACAGTTTTAATGTTTTTACATGTATATTTAATATAATAGCAGTTTTTGTAAATATTTATTTTATTTTAATATGTAAATAAATATTTTAGTTACAGTAAATACTTATTCTTATGGTTGGTGTAAGCTGATTTAATACTAAAATATGATTTATTTTAGCCTTGCTCCAAATTTTTTCCTATATTTCAGGTCAGGAGTGCATACTGTTTTCTAGATCTCTCATGATTTAATGTGGAGCAAAAGTCTCCCCCCCCCAAAAGGTATTGATCAATTGGTCAATTAAATAATGCATCCTGGTAAAGGCACATATATCTTGTGAACTTTCATGCGTGTGTGGTCATATTTTAGTGCATATTTGCCATCTCTGCAAACATGGTGATATTACACAAATATCACCATTTTGGTGATTACATATTTGCATAGATGGTACATCCATTCTGACCATACATAAGCATACCAGATAGACAAACTGAGCATGTGTTCTCTTGTGGAATAATCAAGAAGTACATAGTCGAGTTATTTCATTCATCTGTTGGGTTTGTTCCTTTATTCACCTTCTGCTGAGTGTATTAGTAGTAGTAGTGGCATGTGATGCAAGAAAGCAAATGTATGAGCTTATGCAGCATCAGCCAAAAAAAAAAAAAAAAAAAAAATCACACCACTCCCTCCAAATGCCTGTCCAGTTCCTCCTTAAATTTATTCAACTTATCAACTTCCACAACGACAGATGGAAGTTTGTTCCAGCAATTAACCACCCGCTGGCTAAAGGCAAATTTCCGCACATCTATTCTACATCTGTCATTTCTTAATTTGAATTTATGCCCCTTAGGTTCGTAATCTGAACAAGTGGAAGGATCCCATCAGAATTCAGTGTGCTCAACCCATTCAAGGCCTTGTATACCTCAATCAGATCACCGCGCAGGTGCCTAGTCTCCAGCCACTGCAATTTGCAGAACTTAAGCCTCTCTTGGTAAGAGGATCCCTTCATTCCCCTCACCAATCTTGTTGCCCTTCTCTGTACACACTCAAGCAAATCTACATCCTTCCTAAAATGAGGCCTCCAGACCTGCACGCAGTACTCAAGGCGTGGCCTGACCATTGCCTTATACAGAGGGATAATCACCTCCTTTTCCCTGCTAGCAAAATTCCTATATATCATTGACAAAACCCCATAACCTGCTCAGAGAACTTCATATCTGACTGCACAATTACTCCCAGGTCTTTTTCATTTTCTACCACCTTAAGTGTAGTACCACACAGTTGGTACGTTTCTCTGGGGTTACTTATGCAGTACTTTGCATTTGTCAAGGTTAAACTTCAGTTGCCACTTCTTAGCCCATCTGCCCAAATTATCTAGATCCTGTTGCAGTAGCACACTGCCATTACTGTCATTAACAACCCTTCCAACCTTTGTATCATCTGCAAACTTCGACATTAAGCCTGATATACCTTCATCAATATCATTGATAAATATACAAAACAACAGTGGACCTAACACCGAACCCTGTGGGACTCCACTAATAATATTAGTCCAAGAAGAGCAGCACCCATTGATTACCACCCTCTGTCTTCTCCCACTTAACCATCCTTTTATCCATTGTAGCAACTTATCCTTAATACCATTCTGCTCCAATTTGTACAATTGTCTTCCATGCGCAACAGTGTCAAAAGCTTTCCTGAAATCCTAATATATGATATCAAAATTATTTTTTGCATCCAGTTCCTTTGTAACCACTTCATAATATCCTATCAAATTTGTCAGACAAGACTTTCCCTTAACAAACCCATGCTGTGTCTGAATTATTGCTGCAGTCTTGTCTAGATGATCCTGCAATGCATCTTTAACCAGCGACTCCATTATTTTACGCGGAACAGAAGTTAAACTAACTGGTCTGTAATTACTCGTGTCACCCTTCGATCCCATTTGGGAATTGGGGATACATTTGCACATCTCCAGTCAGTGGGAACCTCCCCTGAGTCCAAGGATGCTCTCATAATTATGGCTAAGGGTTTGCTTAGTTGCTTTGCCGCCTCCTTTAATATAACTGGATAGATCCCATCCACTCCAGGTGCTTTTCTTACGTTTAACTTCAACAATTTCTCTTCCACTGGGCTCTCAGTTATTACAAGATCATTAAGCACCCTGCTACAATTTGATAACCTCCTGCCATTTTCAAACCTTAATGACTCCTCATGTGTGAATGTAGATGCAAAATACTCATTCAGTTTGTTTGCTATCTGAGCAGGATCATCAACAGTCGAACCAGCGATGTCAAGTGGACCAATCAGATTCATCCCCTTCCTTTTAGAGTTTATATAAGTAAAGAAATCCTTGCTGTTTTTCTTAGCATCTTTTGCCAAGGATTTCTCGTAATCTGCCTTCGCCCTCCGAACATCTTTTGTGACCTGATTACAGATTAACTTATATCTGCCATAGGCTTCTGAGTCGCTTGATAATTTATATGCATCCCATGCATTTTTCTTCTCTGTTACGAGTCTCATTAGTTCATTTGACAACCATTTAGGCCTAAACCTTGAACAATATTTCTTAATAGGTATGAAACTTTTAGTAGCCTCCACGATTAATTCCTTGAATGCTTCCCACTTAGAATTTACTGTTGGTAACATCGTCAGTTGATCCCACTGTACAGAATTTAAAAACTGTCGGAGACCACTGTACTCGCCTTTATGGAAGCAAAAACCCTTTCCTTTACCCCTGATGGTAATTAAATCTTTAAGTAAATCCCACGTCAGTACACTGTGATCACTGCCACCTAGTGGTTCTTTTATGTGCAAATTCCTAATACATGAATGATCAGGGCTGATAACCAGATCAAGAGTATTACTTTCTCTGGTTGCCTCTCGAACATGCTGCTGCAGAAAACAATCATCCAATAAATCCACAAAAGTCTAACTAGTGTGTGAGTGCCCAACCCACAAGTTCCAGTCAATATCTGGGAAGTTAAAATCCCCCATTATAAGACATTACGATTTACTAGCCCACTCTATTTCTCTGTACAATTGTTCATTGTACTCATTCGAGTCATTAGGCCTATAACACACTCCTACTCTAATTTTTGCTTTCGCAGTGCTTATGTCACACCAAACTGACTCAACAGTGCACTGTTCATCTATACCAACTGGCTTCACTTCCTTGGATTTTATGTTTTTCTTTATTTACAGCATAACACCTCCTCCCTTCCTATCCTGTCTATCCTTTCTGTACACATTGTACTCCCCAAATTCCAGTTCGGCATTCCTTATATCTGTGTGACACCACGTCTCTGATATCCCAACAGTATCCGCCTTTGATGTCTTGACCAACACCTCAAATTCATCAAATTTATTTACTATACTTCTAGCATTGGTATACATGCAAGTATACATGCACCTATTCCTATTCCCAGCCACTCTAACACATCCCATATACCCACCTGTTTCACGATGACTGACATCTGTCCCTGAAACCCCCAACATCCCTCGCTCCAGGTCGCTACCTATTCTAGAAGAACCACTAGGTGGCAGTGATCACAGTGTACTGAAGTATTGCTGGCTTGCACATATTCGTTGCTCTGGTGTGTGGAATCCATCTATAAATTTTAGCCCACCCATTATAAGAACTTTATGTATATATATATATAATGTATTATTATTAGCAACTTACAAGTTTACATACAGCTAAATCCAGTTTATGAAGTGGAATAATCACTTATGACTGCATACATATATACTGCCAGGCATTGCACCATTGAATGTCTTCATTCTATTGGAATGAGCCGCAGCCTGGAAAATAAGATGCAGGATATTTCAGAGACTGCTGGGAATCATTGGGGTACAAGTAAACACATGGGTTGTGTTAGGGTAGCTAAGAAAAAGAACAGGTGCATGTATACTT
The DNA here is from genome assembly GCF_048544385.1 of Mastigoproctus giganteus. NCBI lineage: Eukaryota > Metazoa > Arthropoda > Arachnida > Uropygi > Thelyphonidae > Mastigoproctus > Mastigoproctus giganteus. The sequence continues at coordinate 70,912,476 of NC_143583.1, forward strand.
GTGTGTACACCAATGCTAGGAGTTTAGTAAATAAATTTGATGAATTTGAGGTATTGCTCAAAACATCAAAGGCAGATATTGTGGGGATTTCAGAGACGTGGTGTCACACAGATATAAGAAATGCAGAACTGGAATTTGGGGAGTACAATGTCTACAGAAAGGATAGACAGGATAGGAAGGGAGGAGGGGTTATGCTATTAGTTAAAAAACACATAAAATCCAAGGAAGTGAAGCCAGTCGACATCGCTGGACAGTGCAGTGTCGAGTCAGTTTGGTGTGACATAAGCATTGGGAGATCAAAATTGAGAGTAGGAGTGTGCTATAGGCCTAATGACTCTGATGAGTATAATAAGAAACTGTTCGGAGAAATAGAGTGGGCCAGTAAATCAGAGAGTCTTATAATGGGGGATTTTAATTTCCCAGATATTGACTGGAATTTGGGGGCTGGTCACTCACACAGTAGCAAGGCTTTTGTGGATTTATTGGATGATTGTTTTCTACATCAGCATGTTCGGGAGGCAACTAGAGGGAGTAATACTCTTGATTTGATTATCAGTAGTGATTCTTCATGCATTAAGAATCTGCAGATAAATGAACCACTTGGTGGCAGTGATCACAGTGTGCTGAAGTGGGAGTTACTCAAAGAGGTAACTACCATTAGGGGTAAAGGGAAGGGGTATTGCTTTCGTAAAGGCGACTACAATGTACTGAGACAGTATTTAAATTCTATACAGTGGGATCAACTGATGATATTGCCAACAACAAATTCAAAATGAGAAGCATTCAAAGAACTTATCGTGGAAGCTACTAGGCTTTACATACCAACTAAGAAATATTGTTCAAGGTTTAGGCCTAAATGGTTGTCAGATGAACTAATGAGGCATATGGCAGAGAAGAAAAATGCATGGGATACATACAAATTAACACGTGACACGGACGCCTATGATAGATACAAGTTGATCTGTAACCAAGTTACAAAGGAGGTTAGGCAGCCGAAGGCAGATTACGAGAGATCCTTGGCAAGGGATGCGAAGAAAAACAGCAAAGAGTTCTTTACTTATGTAAACTCTAGAAGGAAGGGGATGAATCAGATTGGTCCACTTGAGATCGATGGGTCAACTGTTGATGACCCTGCTCGGGTAGCTAACAAACTAAATGAATATTTTGCATCGACATTCACACATGAGGAGTTATTCAGCGAGGGGAATGCCAGAGGTGTATTCAACTCTAGCAGTAAGCTAGAGAATCTTGTAATAACTGAGAGCAAAGTGGAGGAGAAATTGTTGAAGATAAACACAAGAAAGGCACCTGGGGTGGATGGGATCTATCCAGTTATATTAAAGGAGGCAGCAAAGGAGGTAAGCAAACCCTTAGCCATAATTATGAGAGCTTCCTTGGACTCAGGGGAGGTACCCATTGACTGGAGATGTGCAAATGTGACCCCAATTCACAAAGGGGGATCAAAGGCTGACACAAGTAATTATAGACCTGTGAGTTTAACTACTGTTCCCGGAAAATTAATGGAGGCACTGGTGAAAGAAGCACTGCAGGATCATCTAGACAAGACTTCAGTTATAGCTAGGACACAGCATGGTTTTGCTAAGGGGAAGTCTTGCCTGACCAATTTGATTGGATACTATGATGCAGTCACAAAAGAACTGGATGCAGGGAATAACTTTGATATTATATACTTGGATCTTAGAAAGGCTTTTGATACTGTTGCACATGGAAGACTGCTGCACAAATTGGAGCAGTGTGGCATTGGAGGCAAGTTGCTGCTATGGATAAAGGGGTGGTTGAGGGGGAGAAGACAGAGAGTGGTAATCAATGGACACTGCTCATCGTGGACTAATGTTATTAGTGGAGTCCCTCAGGGTTCAGTATTGGGGCCTTTATTGTTTTCTGTATTTATAAATGATATTGATGATGGTATATCAGGCTTAATGTCCAAGTTTGCAGACGATACGAAGGTTGGCAGGGTTGTCAAGGACACTACTGACACTATGCTGCTGCAACAGGATTTGGAAAGGTTGAGCAGATGGGCTTCGAGGTGGCAAATGAAGTTTAACATTGACAAATGTAAAGTACTACATATGGGAAACAGCAACCCCAGAGCAACGTATCAACTCTGTGGTACTACACTGACAGTGGTAGAGAATGAAAGGGACCTGGGGGTGGTGGTGCAGGCAGATATGAAGTTCTCTGAGCAGTGCAGACGAGCTGCAAGAGTAGCTCATGGTGTATTGTCAATGATATATAGGAATTTTTCTAGCAGGGATAAGGAGGTGATTATTCCCTTGTATAAGGCAATGGTCAGGCCACACCTAGAGTACTGTATACAGGCCTGGAGGCCTCATTTCAGGAAGGATGTAGAGCTGCTGGAACGAGTACAGAGAAGGGCAACTAGATTGGTGAATGGGACAAAGGGGTTCTCTTACGAAGAAAGGCTTAAGTTTTGCAAATTACAGTGTCTGGAAACTAGGCACCAGCGGGGTGATCTGATAGAGGTGTACAAAGCCTTGAATGGTTTGAGCATGCTCAATGCTGATGGGATTCTTCCTCTAGCTCAGAAAAATCACCTGAGAGGGCATAAATTCAAATTGAGGAAAGACAGATGTAGGATAGATGTGCGGAAATTTGCCTTTAGCCAGCGGGTGGTTGGTGGGTGGAACAGACTTCCATCCCTTGTCATGGAAGTTGATAGCCTAAATAAGTTTAAGGCTCAGCTGGACAGGTATTTCGAACGAACAGAGGGGTGAAGTGGAAGTGGTTATTTTTATTTATTTATGTTACTTTTTTTTTTTTTTTTTTTTTTTTTTTTTTGGCTGATGCTGCATAAGCTTGCTTTCTTGCATCAAATGCCTCTACTAATGCTAATGCTAATTTTATTTATCAGTTTTTCTGATGATAACAACAGCTTCATTTATAGACTCTACCAAATGTTGCCTTCATGTAGCCCCCCCCCCCCCAGAAAGAAATGCAGTGTCTAATTATTTAGGTCAGTGGTTCTCAATGGGGGCCATGCCGTATTTCTGAGGAGACACAGGTAAAAGTTGTAAAATTGGGGGCCATGGAAACTTAGTGAGCTGCAAAAAGTTCATTCTAAAATAAAATTATTACTGATACAAAAAATAAATTAATGAGACACTAAACTAAGGGAAAATAATATTATTGTAATATTTTTTGTTAGGAGCATAATTGTATATTGTGAATAATTGTAAAATTTATGAGTAAAAATTCTATTATAAATAAAGAGTGTAGTTAATAAACCCCTTTTTTATTATTAATATTCCTTATATTATAAACAAATATAAACATGGTTATAAAAAAAATACAGATGATAAGTACATATTTATTATAAATATTACATTTATTATAATTAAATAATATGAGGGGGGGCACAGAGGTGAATGAAACTGAGAAGTGGGCCACGAGCAAAAAAAGGTCGAGAACCACTGATTTAGGTAACAAGCTGTACTTGCTACCTGGGAGTCTAAAACACTGATGGAACTGATATTCGGGTGACACTCAAGTCAAGTGGACCCAATTTTGGTGAAGTCCGGACGGTCTGTGACAGCCAAATCCTCTGCTTGCACCTTCATGATGGAGGGACTGTTAGTAATCCTGGGTATAATCTCTATGCACAAGCACATGGTGGGTAACCACCCAAGTGTGAACCAATGTAAGCAGGGGTTGAGGTGGGGTGCCCACGCCACATGGAGGAATGCTGCCCCCCTCTGTGTTACCAGGCAGTTCTAGGTGGTAGATGACTCTCATCAACCGGTGCAATACCACCACTTTGCTTATTGGAGGCTTGAAGTGGTGGAACCCATGTTTAGTCTCTAGAGCTAAGTTCAGGTCAACCCTTCATCATCTCTTCCATCATGCTGTATGATTGAAGACTTTTGAGGTTATGATGAACATCGTGGCGAGATCCAATCTTCCTTACATTTCAAGGGTACAGCTCAAAAACGGTGTTTGCAGGCCGGCCGCTAGTTAGTACACTGGACCGAACCTATTGGTAACTCCCTAGGAGGCTTCCAGATCAGCTAGTGTATAATCTTGCTACCTCTACTCTGCCAAATAGTGACTGGAGAGAGTCCGAGTAATGTGTATGCAGGGGACATTGTTGAGGCCACGTTATGTCAAGTATCTGAGTATATTCTTACCATGTGTATGCCATATCCAAAAATTTCATTACTTCAAACAGCATGTCCCACCCACTTTTTCTTACTATTCAAGACACCATGAATTGTCAAACTAATAGAGTAAGCTTATCTGCAAAAAAGATTTAAACCTCCCAAACACTTCCTAATTCATTTCACAAATATACATGGTCTCAATTCTAATCTCAATGATGTTTTTGTTTGTTTTTTTTTGTTGTTGTTTTTGTTTTGTTATTTGGTTTTTAGGATCATTAGCAACTAAGGCCATATTGCTCCGGGATATGCAGTGGTCATTCCCTGACCTTTCCGCATCTTCCGTATTTGGTGGTGATGGGCTCGAACCCCGGTCTAATCAAGAAGCGTGTGCTATGCACTGCTGCTCCTTCCTACCTGGCTACGGAGGCACCTAATCTCAATGATGTCCATTTCCACTTGCAGTCTACCAAATCCCATGTACATTTTCTGACTGAATCTCAGTTATCGGTTAATCCAAATACTGCTCATCTCAGTTGCCCAAATTATTTGCTGTATGATTCCTTTCGCCTCAAAGGTGGTACTTGTGCGTATGTCCATTACGATATTCCCTGTCAGAGACTTGGTAATTTGGAATCTCCTCTTTTCAATTTTCTCTGGCTTAAAATCTCTTACCTCATTTGTGTCAAATTCATCTGTTGTCTCTACCGTTCTCCTAACTCCACTAATCACTTGGAGCTCTTTGACTTTCTCTCTTTGCAACTTGACTTTCTCCAGTCCAACTTTCCTAACAGTGAGGTAATTTTCCTTGGTGATTTTAATGTTCACAACTCCAGCTGGCTTCCATTTTCTAGTCACACCGACCCTGCTGGTCGAGATGCTGAGGCTTTTGTAATTACTAATGACCTTGTACAGATTGTTCATTTACCTACAAGAATACCGGACAATCCCAACCATACAGCCAACATGCTTGATCTTTTTCTCACAAACAACCCTTCTAAGTACACGGTCGAAGTGAGAGGTCCTTTAGGCACTTCATATCACAACTTGGTGATTGTCTCTTCTCCAATGGAACCTTTATCCCATGGCTATTCCCGACCTCATGTTGTTTGGCATTACAAGAATGCAAAATGGGATGACCTGTGAGATTTATTTTCTTCTTTTTCTTGGTCGGATTACTGATTCAAAACTTCTGATGTCAATGTTTGCTCAGATCGTGTCAGTGAAATTATTCTTGCAGGAATGGAATCCTTTATCCCACACTCCACTTTAAAATCTTGTCCTTTATCTAAACCTTGGTTTTCCAATAAATGTTCTAGGGCTGTTCATGAGAAGAACGTTGCATATCGTAATTGGCTTGTTTCTAATTCTTCAGTGTCATTTTATGCCTACAACAAAGCTCAAAACAATTGTAAAGCAGTTATTAATCAGTCCAAACTAGAGTTTGAACAGGCTGGAGATTAGCATGCAGAGTGTATACGGAGATTACATCTGTCAAGTTAAATTGGTCAATTATTTCATTGTTAATATTACTAATTGTGATCAATGTCAAATCATATGAACACTGTTAATCTTAATGTAATTAGTTATAAATTAATAAGTTAATTTGTTACTAAGTTAGTTTTTGTTAAATTTTATTAATTACTGCTTTTTCTATTTTCTTTTTGTATTGTTTATACAAAATATATTTATTTAAAGGTATGAATAAATTACTGTATAAAATTGTTGCATATTATTTAAATGAAAAAAAGAAAATTAAGGTGGAGTTTGAATCAATGAGGTAAAAATTTTTTTTTTTTTTTTTAAGGAACCATTACTATATCCTTGCTTATATTAAAATTCTGTTATTATTCCATCTTTTACAGGGTTATTTCTCCTTGTACAGCAATATTTTTTGTGAATTTCATAGTTTCAGTCAAGGAAGCTATATAACCAACATTACAGTTTAAAAATATAAAAAATTATCTGAAGAAACTTTCCCAATGTTGGAGGTTGTTTCTGTGTTAAGTCACCAATTTTTATATTAGCTCCACTGTCTCTGTGTGCTTTATCTGGAAGCAACATTACCACCAATGAGAATGGCCAGTCTTTATCATACTACTTTGTGGTGTAATAGTTGTTTTAAGTGACAACACTTAAAAGATTTCTCCATTTTTTTTGAAATACAGTCGATTCCGGTTATTTGGGACACACATCGGGACTAATGCATTTTGGCCCGATTAAGCGGCTGCCCCAATTATCCGAAGTTTCACGTGTAAATAGTTAAAAAATACAATTAACCCCCCCCCACGCACAATTAGTTTACTGTACAATCAAATCACGTTACGACGAACTCACCATTCACTATACGATGTGTAGTAAGCGCCGGTCATTGTGATCATGTTTGTGAATTGAATTTTAATTCTATTAAACAGCGATTCTAATTAGCGAAAATAGGAGGAATATTATCCACAGGCTATAAAAGTAATGATATATTTATCACAAATTTACTCTTTATTACCTTACCAATTAAAAAATTAAATGATACGTGAAAATCGGAATAATTAATACGTACTGTAATATGTACATACTAACTAGTTGACATTTCTGTTCACTGACATTTGTGGGTGGGGGTTAAAATTTAAAACAGTAAAAAGATAAGCAATCAATAACAAAGAACACGGCACACACAAATATGCAAGTAACACAACACGTGCAAGTGAGAACAGAGTAACAAATTACGAAGCTTTAAAAATAGGAATGAAGAGAAGATTCCGAAAATTATTTTTTTTTATATGATTGAAGATTCCATGGAAGTGTAAACACATTTTACCATAATAACCCACAGAATTCCATTTGTCGGTATTACCGCAAATTCAATAAGATCAATAAATTCAATAAGATAGATTGCACTAACAGAAAAGCCCAATAAACAGGTGCCTGCTAATTGTTTTATGGTTGTGACCTCCAGAAATCCGACCGAACTACGTGGTATGGTCGGAGACAATCGCAGGGTAATCTCCAGTGCTGAGGTCTCCTGCCCCGATTAAACGGCATTTTGTCCCAATTGAGCGAAGTAAACCCTGGCTATTTTCTCGATTGGTTTTTGTTTTTTAAGATTCGTATTAATTGAATAATCAAGAATTCAATGACTTAATTGAATAATCAAGAAGCTTGATTATTCAATTAAGTAAAGAAAATTACCTAAATCACAAAATTTTTAATTAAATTGCCTAATCTAATTGAATTGAATTAAATTTAATTTTTAATTAATCTTTATCAGTTGTATTTAGTTAAAACAAACATTTAATATCCACTTTTAATAAAGAAGCCTTTACTAGTCCAATCTTCTTTGAAAACTGTACTTTCTTCTCAAACTTTCTGTTTCCTTGATGCCATTTTTCAGAAAATATAACCATTTTATATATCACTTATGAACACATATTTGAACACAGAATTACACTGCTGGCCTCTTAAAGGACTTGTGCCCACTGATAAAGGCTAGAAAAGTTTTGTATTTCTTTTTCTAATCAGTACTGCAATGTTGCAAATTATTTGAAGGCTTTTGCAGATTTTTGCTACATTATCCTTTTTATGTATTAAGGACAAAGGCTTTAATCTTTAATTATCCTTTGATGCATTACTTCCCAACTTCCTTCCTCTTCCAACAACATTCATTATAAAAAATTCTTCCACCTTCATTCCAATCAGGTACCAATTTGCTTAAAGGTAAAGTATGCCAAACATTAAACACTGTCAATTTTACTTCTTGTTTTTCCATATTTTTCATTTTTCATTTATTAAAATTTGTACACTGGTAATACTATAACTGATCTGTTAAATATTCTGTAGGCTTCACAAAAAAGAACTGTGGGCCTTATGCAAGCTGCCTGTTGCAGCCTCCTGTTTTTGATAAATTACTAGTTTGGGGTGAAATGAGAAATAAAGGATTTCATCCTTACAAAAATAATTTCTGTGATGTGATCTGAACAATTATTAGGATCAGGAGATTTAAAATAGTAGTCCACTCGAGGAAATTTAAAAAGTACAAAATTAAAATAGTAGTCCAATCATGTGGATTGTCCCATTTTGACATTTTTATAATGTCAAATGACAAGGGGACAAGAAATGGCCATGGGAGTGAGGCTCCGTTGGAAAAGAGTCCATCAGAAACTTGTGGTCTGGGGTACCTAGTGGACAGCTAACAATAATTGTATACCCAAAAGGGTTGTTGGTAAAGAAAAAATTAAAAATATCAGGTGTGTGGTGTTATGTTGTCTGGTATTCTAGTAGGTAAGTGAATTAGTTATGTGAAATTTAGTAATAGCAACTGCTTCAGTTTCTCTAATAGTGGAGCTGTACAACTGGAAAACTGAAGGCAGCTGGAGTTGTAAACATTAATATTACCAAGGAAAATTTACTTTGATGGAAAAGTTGAGTTTCAAAGAAAGTCAGAGTTTTGAGAATGTTAAAGAAAACAAAAGAATTTGATGATGCTCCCACAGTTAGTACAATGGTTATGACCACTATTCTCCCACACCATTTGCAAAAGGCCTGGTTTTGAATCCTGTTGACACAGAAGGAATTTTTATCGTCTTTTTCATACTGTGAACATGTTGGTCTTGAGCAAAGGGTGCATGGTTTCATGAATAACCTGGACAGTTACTTGATGTTTCTTATAAATATTATTGGGGCCCAAACTATTGAAGTATTTGTCCCATACTATAGACTATGAAGTTTATTGACACAAAAGTTCATTCATATGCATTTACTAATAGTTTTTTTTTTTTTTTTTAACTTAATTGTTTTTTTCTGGTATCACAACTGATATGGGTGACTCTCTGGCACTGACTGCAGGTGCCAGGGCATAGCACATGTGTGCTAAAGTGGGGGTATGAAATTGCAGTGCACTGCATTTTGTACATTACTCTTCCCTCCAACTAAAAATTAATAGTTGGCACCTGTGTCTAGGATATGTAAATGAAATCTAGAGTGACTATTATAAATAACAGTAATGACAAAGGGAATGACATTTCACTAAATGCAAGCAGCAATGAACGTGTTAATGAGTTAATTTCCTCATTTAATTTTTACTTGTTTTTTTATTTTTATTTTGTTTATTGATATATTTCCTCATTTAATTTTTACTTGTTTTTTTATTTTTATTTTGTTTACTGATATATCTAGTTAAATAGATATTCAAAGCAGAAATAAATAGTAATAAGCCTGAAAGCATATACCCAGAGGAAGGTTGGTTGAGGATGTCAAGCGGGTGATAGATATAAAAGGATGCACCCTGGCTTATTCACTCCGGCAAATCAGAGCATATTTGCTAAATGTTTTAATTAATTTGTCAATTGAATTAATTAGAATTAATCTACATTCCATTACCTTTAGATAATTGCAGTATATGATAAATTTTCCTTTTACTTTGAATTTTTTTATTATTGTTATTTTCATAGTTAGTTCTTGCTATTTCTTTACAGTACCATGTGATTTGGTCTCCTTAAAATGTTGATTTATTACTTATTCCATATTGCTCCTTAAAATCTTGATTAAAACACATCTTTTTCATAGATAAACTCATCCATTTTAATGACAGTCAACATGTGGTTGTCTACCATGCTGGACGTTATTACAAAGTTCCTGTATATCATAAAGGCCGCTTATTAAAACCAGTAGAAATCCAAGTGTATGTTGTCTTCTCTGTCTCCTAAAGTTTATTTTATTTTCATGTTACTTTCTTTGAAAATAATGTTTTGAACTAACAGTTGATTGTAATATATTTGTTATGCTGTTAAATTGCATTTGATTTATCATTATTCTTATATATGTACTGTATTTATGTAGGTATACATTTTTTTTCAACTCCATCTTACTATGTGAGTTTGTAAAGAATTTAGTCTGTTTTTGTCTCGTTTGAAGTGAATCATTTTAAGTGACTATGCAAGGATGAAGTAAACAGGCATAAATTGTCATGTAATTATTATAATAATATTTGTAAGGGAAAGTGATTATGTAGAGAGAACAGCAGTGTTGAAATAATTTACTCTATTAGTGAACTTGAGCTGATCATTAATTTGGCCATCATGCTCAAGCTTTGATTGACAAAAGTATATCTTTGGAGGGACCATAGTGCTCCTAAGACAGAAACAGAATACAGAAATGCACATAGTTTAAAAGCCTGTTGAAATATAACACTCCAACTTTTACTACTCTCCTATGTAGAGCATGCAGTTCATTATTAGGAGTAAAAGATACACAAAGATTTAATGTGTTTATTTGGAAAGTTTTTTTTTTTTTTTTTTTTGTCTATAAACTGCTTTGCTCACTTAGCCATGATATGTTGTTCACTAATCTGTATAGGTTTGCCAATAGAGGCAACCTGTTGCCCAGTGAAAGACTAGTGAGTCTGAAAATGCTTTCGTGATGGTACATTGAATTTTAAATTGATAGTGTATTCACCTTTTGGGTGATTCTGTTCATATTAAAATGATATTAGAATTTTTTTTTTGAAAAAAAAATTATGCATGCATTATAAAATCATCAGTAATGCATGCATAAAACCAAGCCATGCTGGCTGAAAGTTGGTTTCTGCACTGGAGGGTTTGGTGTCTCCAAAACAAATTGAATGCAGAAATGCATACAGTTTTCGAATTATAACATGATTGTTTATGGATAATATGCTCAATAATTAAATAAATTAATTAAATTAATTTCAACAGAATTAAATAAATCCACACATTATCTGCACATACTGATATCTATAATGATATAATTTCATCTGGGAGGTGTAGCAGTAAAGTTCCTGGGCTGGTGCAATAAAAATAACATAAAGTGAAGGGGCTCAAAAATGGTTTTATTTTTATTCAAAGTAATCACCCCCGATTGAATTCACTTATTACACCATTATAAAAGTTTCTGAAAAGAGTCAGTGAAGGCATCCAAAAAAGATGATTTTCAGTTTGGTGGTTACATTTTTCTTTGTCCTCAACATCCTGAAATCTATTTCCTTTGAGGGCAAATTTCATCACTCCCATTCTTTAAGGGGGGAAGTGAATTGACATGCTTTTTATAACCTCGTTGCTTATCTAAAACTTGTAAGGAGCTTGAGATGGCTTGTTCTTCACAAACTGAAACTTATACAAAGACTGAAATTTCCTAGAAGTCTATTGTCTGATAATGCTACCCAACAAAATTTTTTTCCTTCATACCTAGGCGCCTCCGTAGCCAGGTGGGAAGGAGCAGCAGTGCATAGCACAGGCTTCTTGATTAGACCAGGGTTCGAGCCCGTCACCACCAAATACGGAGGATGAGGAAAGGTCAGGGAATGACCACCACATATCCCGGAGCAATATGGCCTTAGTTGCTAATGCTCCTAAAAACTAACTAACTAACTAACCTTCATACCTCTGGAACAAAAGTTGGTTATTCTGAACAAAATAATGTCCTGATTATGAAAATATCAATCTTTTACTTCTGTCACATCTACATCAAAAGATATACACATTTTTTAAATTCCTTGTTTTTATACAATATCAGCATACATGGTTGTAATTATTACACACAATATATGTTACTTAGATATGTTACTTAGACACTCAATGATTTCCTTTTATACTCCAGATTGCTTTTTTTTTTTGATTTGGTAGTTGTTGGCGCATCGGCTTCTGTGGCCATATTGCACCTCCAAAGGCTTTTGCAGTACTTTGATCCAAGCCCGAGGCGGGAATCGAACCCGCGACCTTTGGGTTGCCGGGCAGGTACTTTACCCACTCGGCTAGCCCGGTCGGCCCAGATTGCTTTCCCATTTAAGGAACCAACAGTATCTCCCATCATGGCAGAGTCCCAGTGACCTTGGTATCGTTTTTCCATTGCACATATGTCCTGGTGGAAGCACTCTCCTTGTTCATCACTGACATCTGCTAAGTTTTCAGGAAAGAAATCCAGATGTTAATGAAGGAAATGCATTTTCAATGACATGCGGCACCCCATGTTCTTGTAACATTTCAGCAAGTTTGTCACCAATTGCTCATAGTTCTCTTCTTTTCTCTTTCCAAGGAATCCGTGTACCACAGCCTTGGAAGATCTCCATGCAGCCAGTTCAACATCATTCAGGTTTCTTTGAAATTCTTCATATTTTAGGAGCTTTCTTATTTGAGGACCTATGAAAATTCCTTCCTTCAGCTTTGCATGAGATAAATTTGGAAATATTTTCAATAAATATGCAAATCCTCTGCTTTCTTCATCTGTGCCTTAGTGAAATTCTTAACAGTCCAAGTTTGATGGGGAAGAAAAACCTTCTGTGGATCAACCAATGGAAAATACTTTACATTGCTTTTGCCAGGAATATATTAATCAATATCTCTCTCTCTCTCTCTCTCTCTCTCTCTCTCTCTCTCTCTCTCTCTCTCTCTCTCTGCGTGCCTATCCCACAAACACATACTATCATAAGTTTCTTTCAGGCCAACAGCATGAACAAGAGGAAGTGATGGTAAAAAATATTTCCATTATGAAGCAATACTGCTTTCAAACTGAGCTTTTGTGCATAAACCAATCCCTCTTGGCTTTAGCTTAGCTTGGCCTCTCTTGGAAAAAAAATGTAGAAAAGATCACTAGATCTCGACAACTTTAAGTTATATTTATTCTTAACCTAGTTGCACTGAAATTATATGCAAGATATTGCCAATTTTGTAGTACATTTTTGCGAGTTGCTCTACAGCAGAATGAACAAGTGATTTAATTCTGAACAATGTATTAAAAGGGGAGTTGAATGACCAGTCTTCTTCTTCTTTTTTTTTTTTTTTTAAATGCTCATATTAGTTTCTGAAGTGAGACTGATAGCTGCAGCTGTGGGTACTACAGTATAAGAAATGTCAAAATGTCATTTTGATATTTCTTATACTGTAAATGTTACCATTTTCAACATATTTTATTAATATAGATTTCAGCAGAACTTTTAAAGTTTTGAAGAAAAATATATTTTTGTTTTCTCAATTGTCGTTTTTAGAATTTTCATGTTAAAATTTATCCCCCTGTTTTTTATACAGACAAATTGAAAAGATTCTTCACCATGACAGTGAACCCCAGCCAGGAGAAAAGCATCTTGGAGCTTTGACAGCAGCTGACAGGCAGGTTTATTATATTAATTTTAATATGTATTTAGTTGTAAGCTAATCATATTTCAGAACAACTGAAAGAGATATTCAGAACACAAGCACACAAAATCGAAGATGTGAAAGTAAAATGAACCCCACGGCAGAAAAAGAAATAAATATATAAACAAGAAAATTTAAGATATTACTGTACTGTTATGCTACCTTTCAAGGACATCCTGAAGGATTGGGGATGAGAGTATTCACAGGTTAGTTAAAGAATTTTCAGCTCCAAGAAATGGATAAGTTTTTAAGAATTTTGCCGTTTTATTGGCCTAATTGAATTAAATCATACTCTATAAGTAGCTTTATACTCCTAGTCACACTTGTTATCTTATTTTTTAATTTAGCTAGAGATTTTGTAGGATACTACTAAATATATGTAGAACCTTTGTATCATTTGAATCTTGCTGCCATTATAGTTATAAAGTGAGTGGTAGGGGAACTAATTTTTTAATTGTGGCAAATAGGTAGTTTGTTATCTTATTTTTTAATTTAGCTAGAGATTTTGTAGAATACTACTTAATATATGTAGAACCTTTGTATCATTTGAATCTTGCCGCCATTGTTATAGTTATAGAGTGAGTGGTGGGGGGAACTAATTTTTTAATTGTGGCAAATAGGTGGCTCTAAAGTTGGAACCGCTTAGGTTGGCATTAGTTGGATAATTTTGTTATATATTATAATTAACTTATTACTTTCAAGCATAATACACATAATGCAAACTTGATAGCGTGGTAATATTATTGCTGCATAACTTGCGTATTGATAAGAATATTCAAATTTTAATTATATATAATTAATAACATAAACTTCATAGCATAACTGGTGCATAGAGTTATTACTGCATTAGATATATTTGTTTAATGTAGTATTTTTTAATTACTGTATATTGAATTTAAATGAAAATTATGCCTCAGATCAGAGCAGCAAAGGGCTCAAGATAGTGGGAGTGCTGTGATTCTGGGAAGAACAGAGAAGGGTAGCAGGCCTCCGAATCCCGGCCTTATAAAATGTACTGGTTGTTTGATGTTTGCAGGCTATCAGGAATGGGACATGATATTGTCAAGGGGATATCTTTGTGTATGCTTGATGCAAGGAGTGTGAGAATATTAGGTGCCAACTCGAGTTGTTTAATATTTGTAGAGCTATCAGGAATGGGACATGATATTGCCAAGGGAATGGGACATGATATTGTGTGTGCTCGATGCAGGGACTGTGGGAATATTAGGTGGCAACTCAGCATTGTTATGGGCCTCTATGAGAGCTTGAAGAACAGGATGAATGCTTTGGGAGGAATAAAATTGAGGGCCCATCAAGCTTTCAGCCTTCCCACATCAACACCAGAGCTTGCACTTAATTATCAGGCAACAGAGCGGCAACCCTTCAAGGCAGAATGCACTAGTCCCACAGGGGCTAGTTGTTGTTGGTGACTGTTGTCAGGGAAACAGGAAATATATTGTGCAAAAAGGATAGGTGGGATAGGTCCAGGATATGTCTTTTATGAGCAAAAGTTAATGATAATAAATGTTAATGATAGAGCAGATATCATCTTTTAAGGGTAGAAAAGGTGATTTTGTTGTACATATTGGTACCAATGACATTAAGAGAATAGGAGATATGCAGACTTACTTAACAAGTACAGGGTAATGTTGAAAAAAAAAGTCATATATTAGGAATAAATTTGAAAGTGTTTGCAATTATACCGAGACATGATAGGTGGGAGTATATGATGAGAGCCTTGTTAGTCAGTTCGGCCCTGGAGAGATTGTGCAAGGCTCATGGGGTACAAGTTTTCTCATCATGATCTGTGCTTGTTAACAGGAGAGACTGCTTCTACAGAGAGGGGATACACTTAAATAAAAAAGGTGCAAGAATATTTCCTGATTCTATCGAGGTGGGTCGGAAAACTGCTAGCTTTGGGGGGAGATACACAGACTAATAGATTAACAACAGCTGCAGACAGAGGTGAAAGTGATTCTTGCACTGCTTCTATTGAAATGTGCGGCAGCCTTGAAAGCAAGGTGCTGGGGGTTACAAGGACTGCTGGTAGTAATCATGAAATGAGTAAATACATGGGCTGTGTTAGGGTAACTAAGAGTAAGAACAGGTGCATGTATGCCAATGCTAGGAGTATAGTAAATAAATTTGATGAATTTGAGGTGGTGGTCAAGACAGACATTAATCTCTGAAATCCCAATAATGCAGACATTATTGGGATTTCAGAGATGTGGTGTCACTCAGATATAAGGACTGCAGAATTTGAATATGGGGAGTACAATGTATATAGAAAGGACATAGCATATTGTGTACAGTGTTCATTGTCAAGCGGCACGGGGGTCCCCCAACTCCATGTTTGTATACTCTGTGTTGCAGTACAAACTCTGTAAAGGCAAGAGATAGTGTCAGTTTTTAGCATTAGCATTAGTAGAGGAATTTGATGCAAGAAAGCAAGCTTATGCAGCATCAGCCAAAAAAAAACCACTTCCACTTCACCCCTCTGTTCGTTCGAAATACCTGTCCAGCTGAGCCTTAAACTTATTTAGGCTATCAACTTCCACGACAAGGGATGGAAGTCTGTTCCACCAACCAACCACCCGCTGGCTAAAGGCAAATTTCCGCACGTCTATCCTACATTTGTCTTTCCTCAATTTGAATTTATGCCCTCTCACGTGATTATTCTGAGCAAGAGGAAGAATCCCATCAGCATTGATCATGCTCAAACCATTCAAAGCTTTATACACCTCTATCAGATCACCTCGCTGGTGCCTAGTCTCCAAACACTGTAATTTGCAAAACTTAAGCCTTTCTTCGTAAGAGCACCCTTTGTTCCATTCACTAATCTTGTTGCCCTTCTCTGTACTCGTTCCAGCAGTTCTACATCCTTCTTGAAATGAGGCCTCCAGACCTGTATACAGTATTTTAGGTGTGGCCTGACCATTGCCTTATACAAGGGAATAATCACCTCCTTATCCCTGCTAGAAAAATTCCTATATATCATTGACAATACACCATGAGCTACTCTTGCAGCCTGTCTGCACCGCTCAGAGAACTTCATATCTGCCTGCACAACCACCCCCAAGTGTGTTAATGTTGGTCTATGCAGTGCAGTGCAGTGTAGTGTTGGGTTGTGTTGTGTTGTGTTGTGTTGTTCTGTTCTGTTCTGTTCTTCCTCCGGTCATTTGGCCGTAGGGTCCCTAGTGGAACCCCACATTTCTTGTCCTCGGCCGGTCATAGGCAGGCCAGGTATAGCAGAGAATAGAAAGGTCTTTGACCAGGGTGAATCCTGAACAATGTCTGAGCTTTCCAGGGAGGGCCGGGGGGGGGACCCACTCTGGAAAGTGAAAAAGGGAGCATGCGAAACAAATGAGGAGGAGGAGAGGAGTTATTATTATTATATAATTATTATAGTGGACACTGGGTTTGTTGGGTGGTGCCAGTGGTTTCACAAAAAAACTGCACTGTGAAAATGCATAACTCTGCAAACCAGATGAGTGTGAGTTATGTTGAGTAATGTGAGTTTTGTGTGTGGTGTGTTGTTCATCTGGCCTCTTAGTTACTGGGAGGTGTGATCACCAAGGAAGGCACCTTCCAGCATCCGTCCACAGCACGAGGAGCTGGGCCAGGACAGTAGGAGGGACATCTGACAGAGTCTCCCCTCCAGAAAAGCAAAGAAGGAGAGAACCCAGGAAAAGAAATGGGGGAGGAAGAACATTGGAAGTAAAGTAGAAGGAAAGGAGGAGACATAAAGGGATGTCCCCAGGCAAGTAGGAATGCAAAACCACTTGTGGGTAGAGAGCTTTATAGAAAGGGGTAATAGTTAAAAGTGGGGAAAATAGTAGGGCAGTTAGACAGCTTAAAGGGGGAGGGGCAATTACCAAGTGACTCCATAATCCTACCCCATAGAGGGGTTAGAAATGCTGCGTCAAAGACCTAGTAATCCCATGCTGGGAAAAACCAGTGTCAGCAGTCTAATCTGGGTACAGTCCTAGCAGGTGAGTTGTTTATTGACTTTTGTGGGTGGCAGCAGCTAGCAGTGACCTCCTCTTAAAAATATTTGAGCTGAAGTGAAGGAGGGCAATGAATGCCTCTTTATTTTTTATGCGGTTGTGGTAAGGCTCAAGCAAAGTAAGATTGGTAGACAGTAGAAGTTGGTTTCTGAGATCAAGATAAATATTACAGTTCTGCATGAGAATTTTGTATTTTTTTGTTTTTGTATGGGCAGCTCCTAGAACAAAAGTTCATCTCCCCCTCGTTGCTCTGTTTAGTTTTCACAGACTCTGTCAAGGTAAGGCCAGTGTGTGTCATGTAGTGTTTAAAAAAAAAAAAAAAAAAAAAAAGGTGTTCGTCCCACACAGGATCCAAGTCCTATGCCAGTTGAATGGGATAGTGGAAGGGAAAGGTAAGAGATGGGGGGGAAGTTTTCATCCCACATGGGAGAAAGTGATAGGACAGAAAAATTTTTGTCTGTAAGCTTATGTGTTTGTTATGTAGTGTATAGTGTTGTGTTTTGGCCTTTTGGCTACCAAGAAGCAGAGATCACCTGGACAACTGCTTCCAGATACTTGTCCCTAGCGGTGGGAAGGCAAGGCCTTCCCTAATATCTGCTCGCCCTCCTTCCTGGGGAATGAGTTTCCCAGGGAGGTAAAGAAAATAAGTGTAAAGTGAAGGGGGGGAAGGAGAAGAGAGGAGGAGGACTACCCCGGCCCATGGGAGCCTGAATCAAGGATAATTGTTAGAGAGGGGGAAAAAAATAATAATAATAAAAATAAAATAATAAAATAAAATATAAAAGAATAAAATAAAAATAAAAGAGAGAGAGGGTTTGCCGGCTTGGCCTGGGGAGTCCCAGCTCAGGGCAGAGTGTGAGAGAAAAAAAAAAAAAAATAATAATAATAAAAATAATTAAATAAATATAATAAATAATAATAATACAGTAATACACTGACTTACGCGAACTCAGAGTTACGCGGTTCTTGATTTATTCGTTTGGTGTATATCTAAAATTAGCTCACCAGTGATTTGGAAGTAAAAAATCATAAAGCTTGGGTGACAGCTTCCGTTTTTGAGGACTGGTTTTCATACCCGAAGTCGAACGTTATTGCAAGTCTAAACAGATTCCATTTAAAGTGATGCTTCTTAATGACAATGCACCTGGTCACCCTCCTGCCGCCCTAATTAATTTCGACCTACGTGTGAAAGTTGTGTTTTTGCCTCCAAATACAACCAGCTTGCTTCAACCGATGGACCAGGGAGTCATCAAAACATTCAAGGCTTCTACACCAGGTATTCGTTTGCACGTCTAACGAAGCTATGAGACAAAATAGTGAGATATCTGTTAAAGACTTTTGGAAACAATTCAATGTTTTAGATGCTGTAAGAATCATTGAAGAATCTTGGAATGAAATTCACAAAAAAACATTGAATGGTGTCTGGAAGAAACTTTGTCCTTTTTTTTTTTTCAAAAACGAGACGAAAACAATGCCAGAAACTGATTGTGTCGCTCATGTGATAGAAGAAGTTGTTAATCTTGCCAGGCAATTAGATTTGGAAGTCAATGGTGATGATGTGAATGAGCTGTTGGATTCACAAAGTCAGGAGCTAACAATGAATGAGCTCAAAGATGCGTGAGCAAAACGTCACTGAAATATCCGACACTTCAGACCCAGTTCCACCAGAAAAGCACATGACAATTGCAAGTTTGACAGAAGGTCTCAGCTCAATTGAAAAGGGCTTAAAAATTTTAGAAAACATAAAACTCCAACGAAGAATGTGTTATAGCTACAAAGCAAGGAATAAAAAAATTATTAGCTTGCTATGAAGAAATTCTGCGTGAAAAAAAGAAGGCGCTGTGTCGTGAGACGAATTTGTTAGATTTTATGAAGCCATCGACATCGAAATAATAACTTTTTTACGTAACTCATTTATTTTTTAATACATATTTTGTATTAATATGTATAAATAACTGCAATTTTATTAAATATTTTTCTTCTAAACTAGTGTTTTTGTTAGTCCTTGGTCCCAATTAAACAAAATTTATATGTATTTATATGCAAAGTTGTACCCCGACTTATGCGAATTCGAATTAAACGATTTTCGTCGGATCCACCTATCGCGTAACTTTGGGGTATTACTGTAAATAATAATAATAATAATAATAAATAATAGTAATAAATAAATAAAAAAATATTTTGATCCCGCATCCCATCTGGGAAGTGAAAGGAGCGATGACCAGGGTGCCAGCAACAGTGTTAAAAAAAAAAGTGAAAAAAGTTATTTCCATCCCGCACAAGGATACCATACCCTGTGCGGGACAGAGAGGAAAGGATAGCAGTAGGGTTCTATTGCTGCCCAGGCTCCAGGGGTGGTCCTGGAGCCAGGGCAGAGCAAAAAAAAGGGGGGGAGATTGAAGTCTTTCAGTTGCTAAATGTAGCACATCCAACAGTACGAGGATTCTGTCAGTTGGTTGGCATTAGTCGGCAGTTGAAGTCACTGGGGTCTGGTAGTGTTGATGGTTAGCATAGGTTTTCCTCTTCTCAAATACTTCTGCAGCAAAGACCTGGAACGCCTTCAGTTTGTGTGGGGTGTCTATTAATTGGTGTAATTGTTCCTCGTTGTAGATGGGGATTTCCCTCTTTAGGTTGTTTTGTTACTCTTGGTAGAGGGCGCAGTTGAGCACGTACCTCCAATTTTCCTCGTATTCACAGCGGTCTGTTTCAAGGAGTCCTAGCTGGTGGTTTTTTTGTTTAGTGACCCATGCCCAGTGAGAATGAAAGAAGACTGGAGGGTTGGGGAGAACCATTTCTTGGTTGCTTTGGCTGTAGTGAAAGTTACCTGTGGAAGGAAAACCCTGGTTTCAGCACCCACCGGCGAGGTGTCCCATCTGGTTTGCCACAGTTTTACCATTTCATTATAACGGCGTGTTTTTTCTTGTTTAACTTCTGTGTTTAGGTTGATCTCTACTGCTGTTGGGATGCATTTCTTGATTCTGTAGGATAACCCCCTGAAGATAATATGGAAGTCCAATGGTAGGGTGCCAGCCAATACTTGTTATGCAGCCATGGAGACTGTGCGGCAAACTCGATGGGAGGCTACCAGCATTTATCTTTGGATTGAAGCTAATTTTCTTTTCATTTTACTGTTTGTGGCCCAGTGGAACCAGGCCCCTGCTGTGTATGAAACAATGGGCAGAAAAACAGCCTTAGTAAAGTGTGAATGCAGTGCTGGGATTAGGTCAGGGTGCACCTTGAGAGCCCACTCGTTCCTTGACACTCTAACTATTGGATGCAGAGAATTTATTTGTTTTGTTGTGTGTTTATTTCTATTATTACACCGAGAACTCTGGTTTGTTGGGCTGATCTTGAGTTCATTCAGTGTGGTCCATGATATTAGACTAGTGGGGACTGTTTGGACTGCTTGTTCTATTGCCGTGCGTGATTTTCCAGAGACAATGATGGTCAAACCGTCGGCAAATGCTATAAATTTTGTTTTTTCAAAAGTGTAACTCAACCAGTCTTGGAGAACCAGGTTCCAAATCAGGAACCCCAGCACAGAGCCCTTGGGGCACCCCCAATTGATGGCATTTTGGACTTGCAGGTGTTTCAATCTAATTACAATTGATCTGTTTGTGAAGTAGCTTCTTAATAGCCAGTAAAGGTTTTTGGGGCACTCTGCTTTTCGGAGGCAGTCTAGCGCACTCTCCCACTAGACATTATCGAACGTTCCTTCAAAGTCGATAAATAGTGCTAACTCATACTTAGCCTGAAACATCTCTAGGTGGAGAACTAGATCAGTGAGGGCATCTTCGCAGGACCTCCCCTTCGTGAATCCATAATGGGCTGGTGAAATAAGGTTTTTGCTTTCAAACCAGAGGGTGATGCGAACAACAATAAGTCACTCGAGCATTTTCCCAAGGTTGGCTAGTCGCACTATTGGTCTATATGAGTGAGGTGGTCTGTCAGTAATTTGTTGGGTTTCTGAATAAGACTGAGCATGGCTACCTTCCAAGCCTGTGGGAATTTTCCAGACATTTGTTATATAGGAGCAGAAGATGATGTGGCTTCACTTTGTAGAATCTGATTATGAATGCATATTCTATATGATCCATCCCCGGACATTTTTTGATGTTTATTTTTGACAGGGCAGAGTCAAGCTCTTGCAGTGAGAAGGGATCATCTTGAGATTCCGTCATATATTATTATTAGCCATATGGTGCAAGGAAGCCTGAGGCTTATGCTGCACCAGACAAAAAAAAAAAAAAAAAAATTCTGAATTACCCAGAGAGAGAGAGAGAGAGAGAGAGAGAGAGAGGTAGAAGGGAATCACCAAGAAAGAGAAGAATGATGATATCCAGCTCAGGACCCTGGGTGTGCCAAGCCCATACTCACCAGATGTGAGCCCCTCTGGGTTTGTTTTGCGTATGGTTTGGTGCTGCGGGAGGACAGACTCAATGAGTACAATAATTTATCAATTATTGTACTCATTGAGTCTGTCCAGTTAGTCGTTTCTGCACTGTCTGTTTGTACCGTGTCGTATATATCTGTTGTGAAGGGTTTTATCTTTGGCTATCTTATAGAAGAGTCCCCATGGGTTGGCATTTCCTGATTCTTTTACAAATTCTGTCCAGGTTTCCTTTTTCTGTGTGGCAATAGATTTAGTATAAATATTCTTCTTGTTTAGGAGAAACAAGAAGAATATCTTGTTTACTGTCTGGAACTGGACAACATCTGCGGCTGGCCAGTCTCGGTGGTTTTGATATCTCTTCTGTGCCTGGTTGACCTCTGTGGAGTTTGGTGAGTTCTGCTGTCCACCATGGGCAGAGTGTATGCCTTTGGACATTCTTCCTTGTTGACCAGTATGCTGCTTTGATGATTGATTCTTGGATTATATTGCAGTACTCTTTTGTTTGTACTTGGTTGGGTCTGGTCATGAAAAATCAGCCTTAATGGAGTCTTCAAATGTTTTCCAATCTGTTGTTCTCAGTGAGAACCTAGCAAACTCTGGAATTCTCGTGCTTTTGTTTGTCACTTGTTTCTTCTGTACAATGGAGGAGATGACTTGGTGGTTGCTGAGGGTCCAATTCAGAACATGGTCCCTCAGGTCATTGGTGGTTATTGCGATGTTGATATTTGATTACCCTGTAGAGCTGCAGTAGATGGTTAAATAGTTTGGTAGGTTTTGTATCTGTAGATTTCTGCTTTGGATGAGTTCCTCCAGCAGAAGTCTTTGGGCATCTGGGGTTGTGCTGCCACATCCGGGATTTGGCAGTTATGTCTGCAGAGATTAGCATATTGCGCATACCAAGGAGGTCAATTGCACAGTCTAGATGTACGAGAGAATCCTCAAAATTCACTGCTGGTGGGCAGTAGAGGGACATGAAGTAAAAGGACATAGTACCTGATTTATATGCATGTTGTGTATTTTGTGCAGAGCCCATGGATGACCAGCACATCAATTTTCTTATTCCAGATTATTATGCAAGTCTTTGGATCAGTATTGACAGGTTTATGATTCGGGTTTGAATGGAGTACCCCAAGATTTTGTGTGTATTCCCCGGGGATATTTTTGTGAGGAAGGGCTTTTGGATGGCTATTATATATATTTCATGGTCCTCCACAGCCTTCCTGATCTCGTCTGCCACAGTCCATGACCCATGTCCATTTATTTGCATTACCTTGAGGCTAAGTAATGTGTTGTTCCCGGCATATTGTCTTGGTGCTGAAGGTGTAGTTTGATTATCAGTCTTTTGTGTCGTTGTCCTAGCCATCCATGGTCCTTAGTCTTGCTGCCTCTAGTGCCCTTTGGTATTCAGGGCATGTCGATTTTCTGACTGAGTGCTGATGTTCCCTTTTTCTTCTTTTACAGCTAACACAGCTGGAGGGAGGGGGGTTTGTCCTGATTTGGACACTGCCTACACATTTTCACTGTGTGCACAGTGGCCACAGGTTGGTAAAGTGTGAATGCAGTGTTGGGATTAGGCCTTACAATACTGGTCAAAATCTTAATACCAGTATTCCAAAAACAAACGTTTTTCTCAATACATTTTGATGACAATTAGGTGCAATAAATTAAGGAAAAAACAAGTACTGTAATTACTTGAATTCGTGTTTTAAATAAACTTTTATTCCAATAATAAATATTCTGAAAAAAATTATTAAAATACAGTTATTCTAAAAACAAAAAAAATACATATTGTTACTGCAAAGTTTAGTTATGTTTAAGTCCACACTACCGGTCCGAATAAAGTGAGCTCTTAAGAAACATAAGCAATCAATAGTATGATCGTTAAAAATGGATCTAATTTTGGTACATACAGTATTTGATTAGGCAGCAGAAAATGCCCTTTCGGATTCTATTCTGGTACTATTATACTGAGATAATCGTAGACGATCTCAATCCATATTTTCTAGGCTTTGAACTTTTTTTTAGCAAAAATAGTTAAAAGTATTTCATTAATTTCCAACTCAAGTTCATCTTTTAAAATCTCATTGGAGTCAGGCAATTTCTTATTTTGGAAAGAATTTGCGGAACACTGATGTTCTGTTCCATGTTGGTCTTCCGTGGTTGAATTATGTTCATCATTTTCTGAAGGAGAAAGACATTTTATTAAGCGAAGTAAAGTATAATTTTCACTATAGTATCTTTACTGAGTCTGGGAGAGAGCAAAGAATGGGGATAAGGAATAAAGAAGAGAGCAAAGAGTGGGGATAAGGAATAAAGAAGAGAGCAAAGAGTGGGGATAAGGAATAAAGAAGAGAGCAAAGAGTGGGGATAAGGAATAAAGAAGAGAGCAAAAAGTGGGGATAAGGAATTCTTCGCATATAAAAATGCAAAGAAGAGAAGGACAAATCAGATTGGACTCTTATGCAATGGACGTGGGATAGTATTAGATAACATAGCTGAAGTTGCAGATGAACTCAACAATTACTTTGCATCGCTATTTACATAAACAAAACCTTTGTGTCAATGAGATATTATGAAAGTGAAGTTGAAAAAAATGTAATTAATGATGTTGAAATTTCAAATGATTATTTAATGAGAACTTTCACGCCTACAGGTGAGTAAGTCTCCTGTGGTTGATGGCATATACCCTATAATCTTAAAGGAGGCGGCAAGTGAGTGCATTGAACTATTAAGGCTAGTTATGAGAGCATCACTGGACAGGAGATGCTCTCATAACTAACGAGCATCACTGGACAGGAGAGATTCCATTGGATTGGCATAAATTAGAACATAAAGGTTCTAATTTCCCGTTACACTAGGAATGTAACGGGAAATTGCCGACCGGCTAGTCTAACTTCAGTAGTAGGGAAAATCATGGAGGCAATGATCAAGGGTGGAATTCAGGATCATTTAGATGGAAATGGAATTCTGTAGAATACACAGCATGGTTTTGTAAAGGGAAAATCATGTTTATCAAACCTGGTTAGCCATTTTGACAGGTCACTCGTGAGCTGGATTTAGGGAATAATTTTGACATTGTTTATTTGGATTTCAGCAAAGCATTTGACTCAGCCCCACATGAGTGGTTACTTTATAAGTTGGAGCAGGCTGGAATCATAGGGAAAATCCTTAGAGGGATAGCATGATGGCTTGAGGGCACCAGGCAGCGGGTCGTGATAAATGGTTATTCCTCAGATTGGGTTGATATATTGTAAGTAGTGGGTTTCCCCAAGGATCAGTATTGGGACCACTGTTGTTTTTGATTATCTTAAATGACTTCTGTGGAGGGCATGAGGTCTAAACTTGCAGATGATGTAAAAGATCAGTAGAGTAGTTAATGATCGCTGTCAAGCAGAGCTTCTTCAGAGTGACCTAGATAAACTTCTGGGTTGGTCAGAAAAGTGGCAGCTATGCTTTAATTCAGCAAAATGCAAGGTCTTACACCTGGGGAACAGCAACCCCAAAATTACTTATACACTTGGTGGAGGTGAACTAAAGCCAGTAGTGAAGGAATGGGACTTGGGAGTTACGATACCCGTTCAGACATGAAGACATGAAGTTGTCTCAGAATTGTGGACAGGTTGCAATGTTTGCTAGTAGAGATAACGACGTCATAATCACATAGAGGTGATTTTATAACCTTTATGTGATTAAATTATAAAACATTATGTTTTAAATTATTACCGAAAAACCGGTATTTTTTTAATCAATACCGGGAAAAAATGACCAGGTTCCCAGTATTCGAGATCCTGAGATTCCGGTATTGTAAGCCCTATTTGGGACGTATGACTGAACCCCAGGCAAAGAAAGCACTTAGTTATAATTGTAAATGGTCTGAATCTGTGTGCTAATGTCATGACTTTCCTAAATAGGTTGGGGGACAATGTTATCACCCGATGGGACATTGCGCTACTCCTGGCCTCTGTGTTAAATCTGAATATGACCTCGTTCTTGAGGTCCTCAAATGTAATTCCTAAGTCTGCCAAGTTCTTATGGTATAGATCTTCAATCAGCTCATCATTATTAGCCAGAATTGATGGGTTGTTGAGAGGTTGTTGATGGGTTGTTGAGCCTAGGGTGGTGGTGGTCACCACCACTCTAAGTCCAGTTGCCAAAGCAATACTGTCCCGGTCATTCTTAGTGGTGGTGGTGGTTTCCAATAGGACTCCTCCATTGCGGATTGGTCTAAGGAATTTAACTTTAACAGTTTTGAAATCTTTCCTCAGGGTGGTCTGGACTAATTCTTTAATCTCTGCACTGGTTTTAAATTCTGAGTCTTGTGTTGCTTTCAGCAAAAGAATATGCCGAGGCTTTGGTGGTTGGTGCTTTTGTAGTCTCAAGTTCTCCTTTCGGAGGTTGGTGCCTGGGATGACATTGGCAGAGTTTTGGCCATTGCCCAGGACACTAGCATATGACTGTACAGGAAGCTGTTTGTACAACTAGTTGCATTCTGATCTTCAGGCTCAATTGAAGAAGGGGTAGTCTTGGTGAAAGTATCCACCACCTTCTGCAGAATAGACGACTTCTGCCTGAGTTCATCGTTTACTGCCTTCAGCTTTTCACTCTCTATGAGAAGTGAGGTGGTGATAGTTTCTAGACCTGCCCAGAACTCTTGCACATAGTTCCCTGCCAACCTTTTAAACCGGTTATTGTCATGATTGACAAAGGCAACCAAGTTTTTGTGGAGTACAGATGCCACCTCTCTACACAACTTGGTGTAGAGAGGTGGCATCTGTAGCATCGTTGTGAGGTAGTGTCTGGGATGGCCAGCCTTTTAGAAGCTGGTAGCCCAGCTGCTACTGATTTGTCCAGCACTGATTGCAAGGATGGTTTGTTTGAAGCTAATGCTGGGTTTACTACAGCTGGTATTTGTGTTGAGTTGGGTGCTGCATTAGTGGCATCTGCAGCCGGAGTAGAGGCGGAGGCTGAAGCAGTAGCTGTCACTGCAGAAGGGCACCCTGGGATGTCTGAGGAAACTTGCACATATTTATCTAGGGGTCCATTCAGGACATTTGTCCCTCTAAGGATGGGTGAAGCCAAAGAGAACATGCTGGTGGTAGGGTTTGTGATGGCTGAGGGAGTAAATGTAGGGCAACAATTGGAGCTAGAGCATTCGCAAGGGATTCCAAGATAGATGCTGCTACAGGCGTGGACATAGAAAAGTCCAGTTCTGTAGGGTTGGTCTCATCAAGTTGTGCAGCAAAGGATGCACTGATATCTCTCACCGTAGGATTAGTAGAGGTGGATGGAGGGTGGGACTTTGACCTCTTTTTCTTTCTCTTTTCCTTTGATTTCTCTCCCGACTTCATGGTGGAGGCGCTAACAGCTGGTTTCAAGTCCTCTGCTGCCTCTGGTGCTGAGAAGCTAGATTCCTATCTAGAGCTCATAATTTATCCAGTCTGATTAATTGGATATACAGATAACCAGTTCTGTGTACAGTCTATTGATATTCTAAGTGTTCTGAAAATTCAGGATTAGTCGGTGAATTTTCAACTTCTGCCGCACTGTGTTGCTGCAATTGGCGGAAAGATGACTGATGTGTGATGTCATGCTTACTCCATTTAGCCTTACCTTGTTCCAGTACATTCATATGTTACCTGTCTGACCAGTCACTTGATTAACACTAATTTGCGTAAAATCAAATTTTAACCCAGTTATCTAATGATGACTCATTAGATAACTGGGTTAAAAACACTATAATACTATTAAATCCAGTGAGTAGGCACTGTCCACAGGCAAGGAACAGCCAACTGTAATGATTCTACGATGTCACTTGACTTGTTGTTGGAAATAAAGGCCTTTGTTCTTTGCCTTCCAGGAAGAAGCAATGGCCGTCCAAATGGAATGTTATTTTCCATAGACTAACTACAGTACCCCCACAACTGCACTTAGAATCTATTTAACTTCAAAATTTTTACCACTTAGCACTATATAGTCAACTGCAATACTGATGATACACATTTTAGATCTAATTACTGCATTATTTTCACTAAATTCCAGCATTGAAAAATTAGGTAATATCGACACATAGGTTATTAGGTAATAACCTATGTGGCGTGGATATTATGAACAAGCACATGGCGGCCAGTAGATACCCCAAATTTTGAAATGTTCATAAAAACTTAACACCAAAGAAGTTTGCCACAAAAATGGTAACAATCAACTCACCGACCCAAAAGGAACCAATGGACACTTTTACATACTTGCTGAATCCAAAAATTCACTAAAAAATTTGACTATACACAAAGCACCAAAATCATGTGTCTGACCATCAGTACTTGCTCAGCGCCACCTGCATGAGATGGAGCCAATCTCCATCTGCATGAGTTGGAGCCAATCCTCTGCTCGCTGCAGAAACACTTGTTGTCATTGTCCAGTTCCAGATACTTTAACTTGGCCCTAATTAAACTGTGGCCAATTATAATGGAGGTGGTTTCCAAATTACAGGTTAGCCAGGTCAGGGTGCTGGGAGTGAGGAAGCTTATCTCAAGAATGAAGTTCTGGGTGACCTTCCCTTTATTACTAAGAGTCAACCGAGTTTACCAAGTTTGCGATAGCACATTACATACCACTTTACAGTTTGAGAAACTTTGCCCTGTATAAACAGCTTCTTTATTTCTATTTTTTCATAATTTATATATTTAAATTTTTTCTTAACTAGTGCAGCAAAAGCTTGTATCTTCCTTCGACTGTGTGATCAATACTAATGTAATCTAATTGAATTGTTAATTTGCATGACATCCGACTCACTAATACCAAACTAGTACCTCAAAGACTACAAAAACAAAATATATTTATAATTGTAATAGTTGTTATTATTATTATTTTTTTTTTTTAAAGAAAAAGCTTAAAATTCTCAAAACACAATTTATAATATTTGTAGCACAGCTGTAGGGGATTATTTTTCACTAATTTTTCAGCGGTACTATAACTACTCTGATATTGAAATATGTTCATAATATATACTTGACCTATGATGCTGTTTAATTTATAAAATGATATAAAAATCATCTCTGTAGCATAAAGGAAAATGGTTATTTTAAAGAATTCCCAGTTGAGAAATTCTTTGGTGTACAATCACATTACAGCAGCAATGCCTCCTTCAACAGAAATTTAACACTCTGTCCATGTCATTCAAGTATAAAAACAAGTAAAAATCTTTTTGCAGCAGCTGTTTTATTTGCTTTTAGTTCTTTGGACTAAATTAAATGAATACTTCACTCTGTTAATGGGTTACCTCTGTTTTTAACTTATTATTTTATATATTCCTTTCGAATTATACCAAATTTTTCTCTCTCTCTCTCTCTCTCTGTGCGTGCATGCGTGCATCTGTGCACGCACGCGCATTTTTATAACCTTGCCACTAATGTTATGTAACCTGAAGTTGTTAAATTCTCTTATGATTGCAAAAGATACAAAGACAAGTAAATTTCTATTTTAATGATCTTTTTTGTCAGTTTTAGCTTCTTTATAACACCCATGAAAAATCAGTTTTCATTTGAAACTTATGAGCATTTTTGGGTTGCTGAGGTTGGTTTAACATTAGGAAACACATCTTTCTAACTTATTTATGTAATTTTTTCCTTTATCTCAAGTTGTACATAATCTTACTTCTAGCTTTGTTTTTGTGTCTGAAATACATTTTGTTTCTTATCATGATTTTTTCTTCATCAGGGTTAGCTGGGCTAAAGCTAGAAAAGAATTTTTTTCTAAAGGCCTCAACAGAGCTTCTTTGGATGCTATTGAAAAGGTATAATAAATATCTCTATGTTTTTAGTGGTTATTTAGTTCATTTCAAGGTTAATTTATTTGTATTGGCTGTTATTTCATCCTAAAAGGAACACCTCTCAACAACTATTACTAATTAAATTTAAAATCTTTTTAGTGAAAGATTCACCTCATTTTGAAATCCTAAGAAACTGCTGAAAAAAACTATATGGCACATATAAAAACCAAATGATGCTTACCACTTCTTTCAGCACTCAGCACCAAGCATCACTTAAGTGTATATATCACTTGAAAGTGTGCTAATGTACCGTTTCTCTCACAGTACCTTTGCTGCTAGACGGGTAGGTATAGTTTTGATTTCTTAAAGAAGAAATGTATGTAATGAATTTCACACACACACACACACACACACACACACACACACACACACACACACACACACACACACACACACACACACACACACACACACACTTGATTTGACAGTTATCCAACCCAGGAATATAAATGCAAATTGTGTTCAAAAATTTTCATTCGTGGCAGCGTTATATGGAAATAATGGACAATAATATGAAATCAGGGCAGATTACGAATAAAAAAAGCACCATCATTATGACTGTAATATTTTAATGATACAGAGGAAAGTACAGCAAGTCCTCTCTCTCTCTTTGTCACGGTTACATTTCTAGAATTGTGACAAACAACGTGGTTCATCGCCCTCCATATGTACTGACTTGCATATGACAATTATTGCATTAAAGATATGTTACAAAGGTAAAAAGTTTCATTAAGTGGGTTAAGAACACAGTTATTCTATAGGAACACATTTATCATTTTTAATAAACTATAAAAATACTACTAAGGAGAAAAACAACTGGAAACTTGCCCCCTCGTAACATTGGCGTTCATGGCGAGCAAACGTGCCTGTTGCAGCTCTTCATAGCAACAGCAAAGAAGTATAGATAAGAGGGGATTAGAGCAGGATTAGTGAAGTAGAGCGGGGTTTCATAGGTTATTTAGTATATCATAAAGTTTATTTTCATAGGTTTTTTTTTTTTTTTTTTTCTTATAATAGTTTGATTTTTTTAATATTATATATATATATTTTTTGAAAGTTTCTTTTATTAATAATTAGTAAATTTTATAATGGTTATTACAAGATCTGCCTTGAACACTTCATCAGAGGGTACCATGACTCATACAGAAATAGCCGACAGCAATTCCCAGGTGAGTCATGATTTTATCCTTTGCAGAACCTGTGGCATGTATTCCAAGGTAAAGTGGATAATCCTAGCTCACTTGGCAATTCTTTTCTTTGTCACTGTTGTAACGAGTGCAACAATCTTAAGTTTAAAATTTGGTGCATTGCTAGAACAATTTGAGTCACTGAAAAAACAGGTGTTTGCCCTCGGGAATAATGTATCTGGGAGCTCATCAGGGACTCAAGACTCTAGAAACCCATCAAGTGATGCACTCCTGATTTTGGCCCTAGAACAGAATAACCAAGTGGAAACTACTCGGTTCAAAAGGACTCTTTTATTAGGAGACTCCATAGTCAAAGAAACAGGAAATATTTTTTGTAATAAGGATAAGTGGACTAGAACAAGGGTATGTCAGCCAGGAGCAACTATTAATGATGTCACAACAGACTGTTAGATTTTAAGGGGGTAAAGAGAATATTATTATTCATGTGGGGACTAATGACATTAAGGATACACAATCTGATGATTTGTTAGACAAATACAGGACCATGCTAAAGAAATGCCACGTGTTAGGTCACAATGTCTATGTGTCTGCAATTTTAGCCCAGGCACGATAGGAGGGATTATAGGCTGAAAGCCTTGGGAATTAACTCAAGACTTGAAGGTCTCTGCAAGGCTTTTGGGGTGATATTTATACAGCTTGGTCCACACTCGTAGGTAGAAGGAATCAGTTTTGTAGGGACGGCATACATTTAAACAAAGGTGGTGCAAGAGTTTTTGCCAGTATTATTGAGAATACCTTAAAAGTTCAGGGAAACTGCTAATTTGATGTGGGGGACAAGGGTAATATAGATACGCATTTATCTGATAATATTGGTCAAAGTAATGCTTGCACATACCTCAAGAGTTCTTGTTTGTTACCGCAACAGAACATATTGGCAAGATGTTCTGAGAACAGAAACATTTCAAATGAGGGGATATTTAATACCAGGGAAGCGGGCTTAAATAACTTTAAGGGGTGTGTCGGGTATAGTTAACTATACAGTGGATCCCCGCTTTACGATATTAATTCATTCCAGAGACACAATCGTATCATGAAATATCGTATTGTGAACCCAATAACACATTGTTTTTTGATAATTCATTCCAAGTCCTCGGAAGTTGAAATTTTCGCTATATAACTAAGCTATTTATCTCTGTAAAAGGTGATTTTTATAACAAATTGCATTAGTTTTATATAGAACATTGAATACCGTATTTTCCAGTGTATACCACGCACCTTTTATCTAAAAATAACTCGCCCTAAAATTGTGGTGCATCTTATACACCGGAATAAATAAACAGTAGAGCAAAGATAAAACAGTAGAAAAAAGATTAAAAAATGCTGATGGTGCCACACATTTTTGCTTATTTCCCCCCCCCCCCAATGTTGTTTAAAATGATAATTGATAATTATAAACATTAAAAAAACAAAAATCGTAATTTTCATTTAACTTACATTGGAAAAGCTGTGTCAATGGTGGTGTGGTGATGGAAGAGAATCTTTTACCATAAAGATATCAGGACAAACTTCAGGATCTGGTGTTCTTTCTGATCGCTACCTCTTGCTACTTATGGTATAAAAACTGTCCAAAGCGGTTTGCTTTTGGTGCTTTCTCTGAAGGTTCTTGAAATAACTTAACACCTGATCTTCAGATTTGCAGGTCATCAATTCAGTGGTTTCAATATCTGGATTTTTTTCTTACTGTCCTCTTCACAATATCCCATGCAGCAAACATGTCCTTAATTTCTTGAGTTGTTTCTACACAGCCATCTTCCTCATGTTCCTCATCTCCACTGTCATGCTCGCCCATCTGCTCTAATTCCTGGAACTTCTCTGTTGTCAACTCCCTTCCGTGGTTCACAATTAACTCCTCCACATCTTCCGCATTAATCTCTAGAGCCAAGGAATCGCCAAGAGTGATAATTTTCTGCTCTAGAACACCCTTCAGCTTCAAATCCTTCAAAATCACGGATGACTGAAGGCCATAAATTCTTCCAGGCTACATTGAGGCATTGAGCTGAAACTTCATTCCAAGAACTGACAATCATTTGTACATAATCTAAGATGTTAAACCTGGTCTTCCAGAATTCCTTTTAAGGTGATGGCTCTGTCTCCTGAAGTCTCTTCAAAGCACTTTGCATGCATCTTCTTTGTTTAAATTTTTTTAAAGTTGACAATCACTTGCTGATCCATTGGCTGAAGCAGAGGGGTGGTATTGGGTGGGAGAAATTTGACAGTAATGAAGTTAAATTGCTCCTCCAGAGATCGGGCAAGTTGGGGATCATGACCTGGAGCATTATCCAAAATTAATAGTGCCTTTAAAGGAAGTTTGTTTTTTTCTAAGTAAGCCTTTGACTGAAGGTCAAAACACATCAAATATCCATTCATTGAAGAGGTGTCTTGTCACCCAGGCCTTCTTGTTACGCTGCCAAAAGACACCAAACCTGCTTTTGATGACCTTTTGCTGTTTAAACATTCTGGGAGTTTCTGAGTGGTAAACCAACATTGGCTTAAGTTTAAAATCACCATAGGCATTGGACCCTAATAGCAGAGTAAGCCTATCCTTCATAGGCTTATGACCAGGCAACAAGGCCTCTTCTTTTGTGATATATGTTTGCCTAGACATCCTTTTCCAAAAGAGGCCCGTTTCATCTGTATTAAAGACACTTGCTGAGGAAGGTAATCCTCCTTCTCAATGAGCTCTTGAAACTCCACTTTAAAATTTTCAGCTGCTTCCTGATCAGCACTGCAAGCCTCTCCATGCCTTATAACACTTTTAATATTGGACGTTTTTCTAAAACTGTCGAACCAACCTTTTCTGGCTTTAAAGTCCCCATATCACATATCACTAGCTGAAGGTGTTTTAGTCTTTAAGTCCTCAAAAATCTGCTTTGCACATTCACAAATATATTGTTCAGGGCTGTATCACCCTTCATTTGTTTTTCTTTTATCCGCAGCAACAAAAGCCTTTCCATTTACAATCAGTTCTCTGCCTTTTTGGACTGTGTTAGATTCATCACTTACTTTTAACTTTTTTAAGGTTTTCTTTTTGTTTCACTATTGTAGAAATGGTTGACTAAAAAACCATATTTGCACACCAATGAACTAATTTAGCACCATCATATTTTTTCACTATTTATTGTTTAATTTTAATTGAAATTTTCTTCTTACTGCGCTCTTTATGGGCCATATTATTTTATTATTGAATATTATTGAATTCTTGCCATATTATTGAATTCTTGAACAAGAATTCAATAGAGTAAATTTATGGAAAGTAAGCACAAAAAATCACTTGAACTAAAGGATATGAAAACAAAACGCTTGCCCAACACGTTTACAGATGCTGCTATTGGCTGAGACAAAGGACCACATGGTCCAGTCAGAGACAATCGTAAGCCAATGTAGAACAAAATAACAAAATAAGTAGGATTGCTGGTTAGTAGAATTAGCCACTCAAATCATTAAAATGCACTACACTTTCACCGTTTATTGCTATGTTTTGTTATAAGAATGAATTTTGAACACATTTATGATAATTTTTAAAGCACGTTTCTGAAGGTCACTACAATAAAAACAATTTGCACTTTCCAGTTTATTGGGCTTTTCTGTTAGCGCAAGTTAGTTTCTATTATAAACGGGTAGTAAACTCAATCTTATTGCATTTGTGATAATACCGATAACTGGAGTTTTGTGGGTTTTTACCTTACAGTATTATGGTGAAATGTGTTTCCCCTTCACTGAAATCATATAAAAAACAAAAATAAATTTCCGGAATCTTCTCCTCATTCCTATTTTTTAAGCTCTGTTTAATAGAATTAATTAATTAAAATAAAATTAAAATTCAATTCACAAATGTGATGACAATATCCTGCACTTACTACATATCGTATAGTGAAAGGTATTTTATTATGGAGAGTTCATCGTAAAGCGGGGGTCCACTCTACAAGAACACTAAATCTTAATTGTTTATACAGTAATTTCAAAGTGTTATCAATAAAATGAATGAATTCAAACTGCTGGTTAGGACAAGTAACGCTGACATAATAGGGCTTACAGAAACTTGGTGCCACCCAGAGAAAGGGATTGATGAGTTTCAGTACAGTATGTATAATGTATTTAGGAAGGATAGGGAAGATAGAAGGGGTGGTGGGGTCATGCTTCTTATCAAATGCAGCCTGAGTGCGACGCCAGCTTTCCAGGTTTCAGACTTTTCACATGCTAGTATAGAATTTGTACGGTGTGAGATTGTTGGAAGCAAAGGTATAATGAGAGTGGGAGTAATCTACAGGCCAGGTGATTGTGAAGATTATGATGAGAGCCTCTACATGCAAATAGAATGGGCAAGTAAGCGAGCGTGAATGTCTTATTATGGGTGATTTTAATTTGTCTCTAATTCATTGGAGCAAATGGGAAGGAAACTCTACATGGGGGACAAAATTTTGAAATCAACTAGATGATTGCTACTTGTATCAACGTGTCAGGGAAAGTACTAGGGAAAAGAATTCTTTATACATCACCCATGAACCAGATGACATAATAGGGCTGACAGTACAGGAACCAGTAACAGGAAGTGATCGTGGAGTTCTGTGGTGGAGATGAAGAGAGAGAGGTAGCAGCAGTTAAAGGCAAAGGAAGGGATTATAATTTCCGGAAAGGAAATTACGACAGCTTAAGATGCTATATGGCTCTATTATCTGGGTAGATGTCTCACAGGGAGTGAATACAATTGAATTATGGTATACCTTTAAAACATTAATCACAGAAGCTTTGAATGCTTATACAGCCACTCCTCAACTTACATAAGAGTTGCATTCTGCGGAACCCTATGTAAGTCGGAATTTCCCTAAATTCTTATGCAGCACTCGCAGCTATGCGTGCTGAATTTGATTGAAGCAAAAAATAAAAGTTCGATGAACATGTAAATAGAATTATTTATTCAATTTTTTTATCTGATGTGCAGGAAAATTTACAAAGGTGTACAAAATTACAAAAATTTCAAAATTATAAAATTACAAAAAGAGAGAAGAGATGCATAACGTTAGTAAGATTTACCTTTCCAGCATCGTTGCCAGAAATCACTCTCCAGCTGATAAGCACGCCGCTGCGGAAGTTGAGGGCTGTAGCGATTTAGAAGGGGTTTTTTCCAACACATCATAAATTTCTCTGCAGCTGCAGAATTGGCACTGGTTAGTTCACTGCATACTTTAATGTTTTGAAAACCAGCACAATGCTTGAACCTATTAAACCACCCATTGATTGCCACAAACTTGGCTTGGGGTTCGCCATACTTATCCTTAATATCTTCATAAATACTTTTTGCTTGAATGGCCATTTGCCTCAGGGGTGCTTGCTTATGAATCTGATTTTCCATCCATATTATTAATAGTTTTTCCATCTGCGATATAGCACCTGTATGCTATCGATCTTAAATGCATTGATCTTTTAACATGTTCTTTTATATGCACACTGTCCCTTAAAATAGTATTCACTGTTGAAGTAGTGAGACCTAATTCCGTGCAATAGATGACAAACTTTGTCCTGCTTTGTACTTCTTAATCATTTTCATCTTAATTTCTAAATCAATTTTGTTTGGTTTCCAAGCACTGCGACTACATGCTCTTTCCCTTCATCATTCTAATAAGTAAATATCAATGAAAAGTAGATTCTGAAAATTTACTTATGTTTTTTTGTATGAATGAAGGTTTCAGTGAAGGGGAACACATTTCACCATAATAACGTAAAAACTCAAACAATTCCAGTTATTGGTATTATCACAAATGCAATAATATCGAGTTTACTACCCACTATAATAGATTGCACTAGCAGAAATATCCAATAAACTGGAAAGTGCAAATTGTTTTTATTGTTTTATGGTCGTGACTTCCAGAAATGTTCTTTATAAAAATATCAACAAAGGTTCAAAATTGATTATTATAATGGAACATATGATAACTATGAAAGGGTAGTGCAATTTCCATTATAAAAATAATCTTTTAGAGAGATAAATAGTTTAGTTATATAGTGAAAATTTCAACTTTCAAGGTCTTGGAACGAATTACTAAAAAAAAATAAAAAAACAAAAAACGTGTTATACAGTTATTGGGTTTACATTATGGTATTTTCCGATACCTCCATTTATTCCTATGGGATGCAAAATACGTTTCTGTTTTTTTTAAAATTTGCACCAGCCAGCAAAAACTTACATAAAGTCGAATTTCTGTAAGTTGAGTATTACGTACTGTATACCGTTAAAAAAAAATGGTGGCTGTATACTGTTAAAAAAATATTCCACGAGGATTCCAAGTTGGATGAATAATGAAATTGCCAGATTACTTCAGCAGAAAAAGACAGTGTGGAAAAGTTACACAGCAATAAAAAGTACTAAAGCCTATAACAGCTACAAATTGATCTGTAACAGTGCCACAGAAAATGTTAGGCTGGCAAAGGCAGATTATGAGAAATTGCTAGTAAAGAGAGCAAAGAGGGGGAGGATAAGGAATTCTTTGCATATATAAATGCAAAAAAGAGAGGAACAAACCAGATTGGACCCTTATGTAATGGAAGTGGGATAGTATTAGATACCCCAGCTGAAGTTGTAGATGAACTCAACAGTTATTTTGCATCAGTATTTACAGAAGAAAAACCCTGTACATCAATGAGAAATTATGGGAGTGAAGTTGAAAAAAATGTAATTAATGATGTTGAAATTTCACATGTTTATTTAATGAAAAATTTCGAGCCTACAGGCCAGTAAGGCTCCTTGGATTTATTATTATTATTAGCCATGTGGTGCAAGGAAGCCTCGAGGCTTATACTGCACCAGCCAAAAAAAAAAAAAAAATTCTGAATTACCCTGAGAGAGAGAGAGAGAGAGAGAGAGAAAGAAATAGAAGGGAATCACCAAGAAAGAGAAGAATGATGATATTCAACTCAGGACCCTGGGTGTGCCAAGCCCATACTCACCAGATGTGAGCCCCTAGGGTAATAGCATATACCCTATAATCTCAAAGGAGGTGGCAAGTGAGTGCATTGAACCATTAAGGCTAATTATGAGAGCATCACTGGACTCGGGAGTGATTCCACTAGATTGGAAAAGTGCCAATGTATCTCCAATGCATAAGGGTGGTTCTAAGAGTGAAGTGGGAAATTACTGGCCAGTTAGTCTAACTTCAGTAGTAGAGAAAATCATGGAGACAGCAACCAAGGATGGATCATTTAGATAGAAAGGAATTCTGAAGGATACTCAACATGGTTTTGTAAAGGGAAAATGATGTTTAACTAATCTGGTTAGCTATTTTTACAGGATCACTCAAGAGCTGGACTTGGGTAATAATTTCAACATTGTTTATTTGGATTTCAGCAAAGCATTTGACTCAGTCCCACGTGAGCGGTTACTTTATAAGCTGGATAGCTGGATGGTTTCAGGGCAGAGGGTTGTGATAAATGGTTATTCCTCAGATTGGGTTGATGTAAGAAGTGGGGTTCCCCAATGATCAATATTAGGGCCACTGTTGTTTTTGTGATTTTCATAAATGACATCGATGAAGAGATAGAGGGCGTGATGTTTAAATTTGCAGATGATGTAAAGATTGGTAGAGTATTGAATGATCACAACCAAGCAGAGCTTCTTCAAAGTGATCTAGATAGACTTCAGTAATGGTCAGAAAGATGGCAACTCTCCTTTAATCCAGCAAAGTATAAGGTAACCTGGGGAACAGTAACCCCAAAATAACTTATACACATGGTGGAGTTGAACTAAAGCCGGTAGTGGAGGAAAGGGACTTTGGTATTATGATACGGTCAGACATGAAGTTCTCCAAGCATTGTAGACTGGTTGAAAGGAAGGCCCATGGTGTCCTATCGATGAATTATTGAACAATTTCTAGTAGAGATAAGGATGTCATAATCCCATTATATAAGGCTGTTGTTAGACTACACTTGGAATACTGTGTTCAAGTATGGAGACACCACTTAAAGAAAGATATTGTGCTTCTTGAAAGGGGTCAAAGACGGATAACTTGCCTGGTGAGATCGGCAAAAGGGCTTCTGTATGCGGAAAGACTTTGAATATGTGGGTTGCAGAGCTTGGAAACTAGGTACCTTAGAGGAGACTTGAATATGCCTCTCAGAGACTTTTAAGTCTCTGAGAGGCATAAGCAAAATGAATAAGGACAAAATTTTTACGGTTATAAATGATTCTAGAATTAGGGGCCATAATTTCAAGTTACTGGTGGGGGGAGATGTTTAGATTGGATTGCAGGAAGTTCTATTTTAGCCAGCGAGTTATAAATTACTGGAATAAGTTACCTACATGGGTGGTAGAGGCTGACAGTTTGGGGAAATTCAAACGTCAGCTGGACCTACGGGAGGAGAGAAACACACAGGTTGTCTATTTCCTTTTCTGTTGTTATTATTATTTTATTCTTATTTTATTTTATTTTACTTATATTTTATTTTACTATTTTATTTTATTTTACTTATAATTTTTATTTTATATATAAGTAATATTTAATTTTATAAAATAAGTAATATTTTATTTTACTTATTTTTTGTTATTTTATTTTATTATTATTTTTTTTAGCTGGTGCAGTATAAGCATAGGCTTCCTTGCACCATGTGGCCCATTGCTAATACTAATGCTAATACAGGTGACCCCCGCTTAACTCTGATAATTTGTTCCCTAAAAACAGAGCGCTAAGTGAATCCGCGCTAAGCGAGCGCCGCATTCCCATAAGGTAACATATGTATTTGTGAGTTGCGGTCGGTGCCATAGGATATTTCCTAATCAATAATAAACAGTAGTGAAAAGATACACAAATGTCAATCAAAATATTTAATATTCAAATATTTGTACATATAAAATATTCTGTATTACATAAGGTATATAATTATGTGGTAACTACTTACGTATCAAAATTAAACTTAAAATTCCAATTAAAATCATGAATTTGATTGATCTAAATTGATTTAATTTAATTGATGAATTTAATCATGAAAAATGTGTCGATTTTGGGTCAACCCAAAATTTGGCCCTCTTCCAAATAAACTAAAAGGGGTATTAATTTTAAATCCCCTGCAGCGTTACCACCCAACAATAAAGTCAACCGATCCTGCGCTGCTTTGAAACCTGGCATGTTTTTTTCTTCTTTCAATATGAAACTTCTTTCAGGCATTCGTTTCCGCAAAACTCCTGCTTCATCTATGTTAAAAATTTGTTGAGAAGTATAACACGTAATATCTCTCTTCAATAATTTTAATAAGTTCTTTTTTGGAAGGTTCGGCTCCTGCACTTGCGGCTTCTCCCTGGATTTTAAATCTATTCAACCAGCCTTTACTAGTTTTAAATGGTTCCGCTTTTTTTTTTTTTTTTTTTTTTTAGGTGAGTTTTCTTCAGATCATCATATTGGCTAATCTCTCTGTCTCTCTCTCTCTCTCTGTCTTTTTTTTTATTTTTTAATTTTTTTTTATTAGGTGAGTTTTCTTCAGATCATCATATTGGCTAATCTCTCTGTCTCTCTCTCTCTCTTTTTTTTTTTTTTTTATAATAATATTTAACTTAACTGAATTCTGCATTGGATATTATCTTCTAATTTTAATATCCATATATTATATGGATATTAAAATTAGTTAAGTCTTTCCATTTCAATCCTAATAGCCGGCCTAGCCCTAGTTGCTTGCAGTGGAACAGCTATCTTTCCCGCTGCTAAAATGAATTCTTTATTTTTTTTTATAATTGTTCTTACAATTAAACTTGCGAGTCCTAAATTATAACACACATCCACTTGTCTTTGACTGGAATCAGTTTGCTTCAAAACGTCTAATTTAATTTTAAAATTCAGTCTTTTTCTTATATTTATAGTCTTCGTACTGCGCTCAGACGTTGTTGCTTTTTCATTCTTATCGGCCATTATTACTCTTTAAAAATGTAACTGCGTTGGTTGCATTAATTATGATACAATGTTCAAGTAAACTGTCCGTTTCGCACAATGTCTAATACGGTACTGAGTGATGACTAGACTTCGGATAAATGCATATAATGCAAATATTACAAGCAATATACTTGATCATTTTTTAAAATGTTGATCTCGGAACTACGTAACAAGTCACTGTATTGCAATTAAATTAGCATGCGAGAAAATTTCACTGAGTGTGGGAAAATTTCTAAAGTCAGCTTGGGAAACGTTTTAATGCTGTTTTGGTATTCATTTTCAAGCTATCGACTCCAACAAATGAAACGATTTCGTTAAATATGCCAAAAATGCAATCTGTAAAAGAGCTTTATAGTGATCTGTGACAGCGTTATAGTCAGATGCGGGTTATAATATAAGAACAGCGTTACAGCAAATCAGCATAAAGCGAACCGTGTTATAATGGGGGCCTGCTGTATTAATACTCTCCAACATGTCATGATCTTGAGTCAGCTGTTTTTCTCCTTAGTATAAACATTCTTGTAATGTAAGCTATAAATAAGTCAATGGTTTATTGTTGCAGTTTTAGTTTTTTAAAAAGAACTGATTTTTGTTTATTTAATTTGCTTTTCTTTCTTTTTAAAATTCTTAGTAACAGGAAATTGCATCATCAATAAATGTATGACAATGCATTCACTTTCAAAAGATTCCTTTTTCATCTCCCCTTGATGTATGTGCCTGTATGTGGTGAGGAAACTTCCCAGTGATGCTGCTTGTCTTACAGATTAACATCACTGGGATGCAATGTCCACAGGTAAGGTTCCAAGCTAACATAGCAGGAATCCAGTGTGTTTCCAGTGCACTGTGACCTGTGGAAACTTGGAAAGGGCAATCCTGATGGTTGAGAGTTCCCTGCTTCGACAAGACAGGTGGTTCTGGGATGACTCGCCCAGGATCAGCTGGCTAGTGGGTTTTCTTGCAAGTGTGCTATACCGTAGTCTGAGAGACAGGATTCAGGCTGGCAGTGGCATAGTTATAGTCTCTGGGCATATCTGGCATCCCACTCCCTAGTACATTTATTGCTTGCCAATTAGTGGACTTCTCATTTGTGCTCCATGGTGGGTGGGAACCTTGGGCGTTGAACCAAAATAAAACATTATGAATCCTGATTGTCTGTTTTCCTTCTGGGCCTCAACATGTTCCCTGCCAAAAATGAATGACATGGATACAGACACTCCGCCATTGCCTGTCCCAAGCCTAGATGAGAAAGGAGGGGGGGGGGAGCATACCTCACGTAAAAAAACACCGGGCTCAGCTGGCTTCGGCCGACTGTACATGGGAATGGGCCCCTGCCTGAGTTACAGGTGGAGATGCAGGATCTATCTTCAGCAACAGTGGAAGTCTTTCACTCTTCCAAGGTACTGGTCCCATCTAATTGTGGACTATGCAGCAGGGGAATGGCAAGCCGGCTGCATTATCTGTCTTAAACCCTGTGGATCTCAGTCATTGTAAGATAAACATTCATGCTACCACTTCCGGGGTAACCGACACAGCCTGCACTTCTTATACCACGAAGAACAGCTGTGAAGAAAGCTATATGGTCAGCCAAAACTCAAATGTATCTCTCAATGCTAAATGTAAGATCGCTTTACAAGACAGAGAAAATAAAATTGGTAGAAGAAGAATTGTAAAAGATCAAATGGGATATTGTAGGAATGTTAGAGACACATTGGACAGAAGAAGGAACAC